>NW_028148204.1:0-98953 GCF_947247035.1 Vipera ursinii | reverse complement strand
TTGCCTTGCCTTGCCTTGCCTTGCCTTGCCTTGCCTTGCCTTGCCTTGCCTTGCCTTGCCTTGCCTTGCCTTGCCTTGCCTTGCCTTGCCTTGCCTTGCCTTGCCTTGCCTTGCCTTGCCTTGCCTTGCCTTGCCTTGCCTTGCCTTGCCTTGCCTTGCCTTGCCTTGCCTTGCCTTGCCTTGCCTTGCCTTGCCTTGCCTTGCCTTGCCTTGCCTTGCCTTGCCTTGCCTTGCCTTGCCTTGCCTTGCCTTGCCTTGCCTTGCCTTGCCTTGCCTTGCCTTGCCTTGCCTTGCCTTGCCTTGCCTTGCCTTGCCTTGCCTTGCCTTGCCTTGCCTTGCCTTGCCTTGCCTTGCCTTGCCTTGCCTTGCCTTGCCTTGCCTTGCCTTGCCTTGCCTTGCCTTGCCTTGCCTTGCCTTGCCTTGCCTTGCCTTGCCTTGCCTTGCCTTGCCTTGCCTTGCCTTGCCTTGCCTTGCCTTGCCTTGCCTTGCCTTGCCTTGCCTTGCCTTGCCTTGCCTTGCCTTGCCTTGCCTTGCCTTGCCTTGCCTTGCCTTGCCTTGCCTTGCCTTGCCTTGCCTTGCCTTGCCTTGCCTTGCCTTGCCTTGCCTTGCCTTGCCTTGCCTTGCCTTGCCTTGCCTTGCCTTGCCTTGCCTTGCCTTGCCTTGCCTTGCCTTGCCTTGCCTTGCCTTGCCTTGCCTTGCCTTGCCTTGCCTTGCCTTGCCTTGCCTTGCCTTGCCTTGCCTTGCCTTGCCTTGCCTTGCCTTGCCTTGCCTTGCCTTGCCTTGCCTTGCCTTGCCTTGCCTTGCCTTGCCTTGCCTTGCCTTGCCTTGCCTTGCCTTGCCTTGCCTTGCCTTGCCTTGCCTTGCCTTGCCTTGCCTTGCCTTGCCTTGCCTTGCCTTGCCTTGCCTTGCCTTGCCTTGCCTTGCCTTGCCTTGCCTTGCCTTGCCTTGCCTTGCCTTGCCTTGCCTTGCCTTGCCTTGCCTTGCCTTGCCTTGCCTTGCCTTGCCTTGCCTTGCCTTGCCTTGCCTTGCCTTGCCTTGCCTTGCCTTGCCTTGCCTTGCCTTGCCTTGCCTTGCCTTGCCTTGCCTTGCCTTGCCTTGCCTTGCCTTGCCTTGCCTTGCCTTGCCTTGCCTTGCCTTGCCTTGCCTTGCCTTGCCTTGCCTTGCCTTGCCTTGCCTTGCCTTGCCTTGCCTTGCCTTGCCTTGCCTTGCCTTGCCTTGCCTTGCCTTGCCTTGCCTTGCCTTGCCTTGCCTTGCCTTGCCTTGCCTTGCCTTGCCTTGCCTTGCCTTGCCTTG
This sequence comes from Vipera ursinii, assembly GCF_947247035.1. Taxonomy (NCBI): domain Eukaryota; kingdom Metazoa; phylum Chordata; class Lepidosauria; order Squamata; family Viperidae; genus Vipera; species Vipera ursinii. The sequence continues at coordinate 97,660 of NW_028148204.1, read as the reverse complement.
CCTTGCCTTGCCTTGCCTTGCCTTGCCTTGCCTTGCCTTGCCTTGCCTTGCCTTGCCTTGCCTTGCCTTGCCTTGCCTTGCCTTGCCTTGCCTTGCCTTGCCTTGCCTTGCCTTGCCTTGCCTTGCCTTGCCTTGCCTTGCCTTGCCTTGCCTTGCCTTGCCTTGCCTTGCCTTGCCTTGCCTTGCCTTGCCTTGCCTTGCCTTGCCTTGCCTTGCCTTGCCTTGCCTTGCCTTGCCTTGCCTTGCCTTGCCTTGCCTTGCCTTGCCTTGCCTTGCCTTGCCTTGCCTTGCCTTGCCTTGCCTTGCCTTGCCTTGCCTTGCCTTGCCTTGCCTTGCCTTGCCTTGCCTTGCCTTGCCTTGCCTTGCCTTGCCTTGCCTTGCCTTGCCTTGCCTTGCCTTGCCTTGCCTTGCCTTGCCTTGCCTTGCCTTGCCTTGCCTTGCCTTGCCTTGCCTTGCCTTGCCTTGCCTTGCCTTGCCTTGCCTTGCCTTGCCTTGCCTTGCCTTGCCTTGCCTTGCCTTGCCTTGCCTTGCCTTGCCTTGCCTTGCCTTGCCTTGCCTTGCCTTGCCTTGCCTTGCCTTGCCTTGCCTTGCCTTGCCTTGCCTTGCCTTGCCTTGCCTTGCCTTGCCTTGCCTTGCCTTGCCTTGCCTTGCCTTGCCTTGCCTTGCCTTGCCTTGCCTTGCCTTGCCTTGCCTTGCCTTGCCTTGCCTTGCCTTGCCTTGCCTTGCCTTGCCTTGCCTTGCCTTGCCTTGCCTTGCCTTGCCTTGCCTTGCCTTGCCTTGCCTTGCCTTGCCTTGCCTTGCCTTGCCTTGCCTTGCCTTGCCTTGCCTTGCCTTGCCTTGCCTTGCCTTGCCTTGCCTTGCCTTGCCTTGCCTTGCCTTGCCTTGCCTTGCCTTGCCTTGCCTTGCCTTGCCTTGCCTTGCCTTGCCTTGCCTTGCCTTGCCTTGCCTTGCCTTGCCTTGCCTTGCCTTGCCTTGCCTTGCCTTGCCTTGCCTTGCCTTGCCTTGCCTTGCCTTGCCTTGCCTTGCCTTGCCTTGCCTTGCCTTGCCTTGCCTTGCCTTGCCTTGCCTTGCCTTGCCTTGCCTTGCCTTGCCTTGCCTTGCCTTGCCTTGCCTTGCCTTGCCTTGCCTTGCCTTGCCTTGCCTTGCCTTGCCTTGCCTTGCCTTGCCTTGCCTTGCCTTGCCTTGCCTTGCCTTGCCTTGCCTTGCCTTGCCTTGCCTTGCCTTGCCTTGCCTTGCCTTGCCTTGCCTTGCCTTGCCTTGCCTTGCCTTGCCTTGCCTTGCCTTGCCTTGCCTTGCCTTGCCTTGCCTTGCCTTGCCTTGCCTTGCCTTGCCTTGCCTTGCCTTGCCTTGCCTTGCCTTGCCTTGCCTTGCCTTGCCTTGCCTTGCCTTGCCTTGCCTTGCCTTGCCTTGCCTTGCCTTGCCTTGCCTTGCCTTGCCTTGCCTTGCCTTGCCTTGCCTTGCCTTGCCTTGCCTTGCCTTGCCTTGCCTTGCCTTGCCTTGCCTTGCCTTGCCTTGCCTTGCCTTGCCTTGCCTTGCCTTGCCTTGCCTTGCCTTGCCTTGCCTTGCCTTGCCTTGCCTTGCCTTGCCTTGCCTTGCCTTGCCTTGCCTTGCCTTGCCTTGCCTTGCCTTGCCTTGCCTTGCCTTGCCTTGCCTTGCCTTGCCTTGCCTTGCCTTGCCTTGCCTTGCCTTGCCTTGCCTTGCCTTGCCTTGCCTTGCCTTGCCTTGCCTTGCCTTGCCTTGCCTTGCCTTGCCTTGCCTTGCCTTGCCTTGCCTTGCCTTGCCTTGCCTTGCCTTGCCTTGCCTTGCCTTGCCTTGCCTTGCCTTGCCTTGCCTTGCCTTGCCTTGCCTTGCCTTGCCTTGCCTTGCCTTGCCTTGCCTTGCCTTGCCTTGCCTTGCCTTGCCTTGCCTTGCCTTGCCTTGCCTTGCCTTGCCTTGCCTTGCCTTGCCTTGCCTTGCCTTGCCTTGCCTTGCCTTTCTTTATTTATTTATTTATTTATTTATTTATTTATTTATTTATTTATTTATTGAGTCGACCGTTTGCTTTTCTGCCTTAAAAAAAAAACCAGACACATTTTTCTCCTGATCAGCTGAGGAGAGCTATGGTTTTTGTAAGAAGCTAGCCCCCCTTGGAATGGGCCGGGTCTGCGGGAAGCGGATGCACTCTTCCATGCAAAGCAAACAAAATGCAGGCTACACTTGAGGGACAAAGATTGGCAGGATCAGAGTGTGAATGTCCCATGGTGACAGTGCCAGAATCGAGGTACGCAGGCCCTGGGAATATCAGAACAAGGGAAGATATGGCGGGTAAGCTGGTGGCAAGAAAAAGCAGCCACACTGTCACCACTCTCTGATCTTGCCACTCTTTGTCTCTTAAGTGTAGTCTGCCTTTCGTTCCCTTCCTTGAGTTTGGTGCCGCCATTGCTTTCCCTTGCCACCAGCATACCTGCCCGATCTTTTCCAGCTCTCATGTTCAAATTGCCTAACATTCCCTCAATCCCAGCACTGCCACCAGTAGGCATTGACTCTCTGAACTTGGCACTCTTTGTCTTTTTAGTGTATAATCCACCGGATTCTTTTGTTCCCTTCTTTGATTTTGGTACCATCATTGCTTTTCCTTTCCGCCAGCTTACCTGCCGTATCTTCTCTAGCTTTCATGTTGTAATTGCCTGCGTGTCTCCATTGTGGCCCTGCCACCCCTGGGCACTGACACTCTGATTAATGATAGCAGTGCTTGAATTGAGGCATGTAGGCAATGAGAACATCGGTTAGAGAAGATACGGCGGGTACTCTGGCAGGAAAGGAAAACAATGGTGGCACCAAAGGGAGGGAACAAAAGGCAGACTACACTTAAGAGACAAAGAGTGCCAAGATCAGAGAGTCAATGCCAAGTGGTGGCGGTGCCAGAATGGAACCACACAGGCGATGAGAACATCAGGAAAAAAATGAGATACAGCGGGTAAGCTGGCGGCAAGTTAAAGCAATGGCAGCACCAAAGTCAGGGAAGGGAATGAAAGCATCAGAGAGGTGTAGTGCCAGAAGCGAGGCACGCAGGCCCTCTGAAGATCAGAAGAAGAGAAGATACGGCGGGTACGCTGGCGGCAAGTTAAAGCAATGGTGGCACCAAAGTCAGGGAAGGGAATGAAAGCATCAGAGAGGTGTAGTGCCAGAAGCGAGGCACGCAGGCCCTCTGAAGATCAGAAGAAGAAGAGAAGATACGGCGGGTATGCTGGCGGCAAGTTAAAGCAATGGCGGCACCAAAGTCAAGGAAGGGAATGAAAGCATCAGAGAGGTGTAGTGCCAGAAGCAAGGCACGCAGGCCCTCTGAAGATCAGAAGAAGAAGAAGAAGAAGAAGAAGAGGAAGAGAAGATACGGCGGGTATGCTGGCGGCGAGAGAAAACAATGGCGGCACCAAAGTCAAGGAAGGGAACGAAAGAAAAAAAAACATTACACTTAAGGGAAGCTGTGCCACCCCACCCATCACCCCACCCAAACTCTGCTCTGTTATCCTCCATCTCAATCGTTCTGGGCACGTGTCAAAGCTTTTTCCCAGGGTTCCTTCGTAGCAGCAGCTGCAGCAGCATACAAGTAACTCCATCTGCGACGACGTAGGGGGGCCCCCCTTCCTTCATCCGGAAACATGCAGGTGCAATATCTTCTGAGCAGGATGACTCCAGCTGAATACGTTTACTCTGCAAAAAAAAAAGTACAAAAAAAAGCCTAAATAAGTAAAAAACAAAAGTTATTCTCAGGATTTCTCAAGAAGGTAAAGCTTGGGGAACAGCACTAGCCTCTCCTCTCCTCTGCCTCTACTAGGAACACCAACTGATGCAGTGTCCCGGTGGGGAAAAGACAAGCTTTCAATGGGTTTGAGGGGCCAGTATTTACATCACCCAACCCAGTAGTGCCCATTAAGAAATATGACTCAAATCATCTGCTCCTTACCTGTAAACTCCAAGCTCTCGCTGTCCCGCCACACAAAGGAAAACGTGGTCATCTTGGTATCTCTCTTCTCCAAAAGGCAGGCTGATGAAAGGTCTTCGCAGAAGGGCTCTACGTCCATCCATCGAGCAGGCTAATTCTAGAAAGAGGAAGAAACAGGTGGTTAAAGACTGCTTCTTGTCCCAAAAGAGGGCTAAATGCAAATTGATTAATGCAAAACAGCTACTGAAGTTGACCCTATCTATGCTCAGAAAAAAAGTGTGTGAAGTGAATAGGACCCAAAATATTGGAACAATTCTGCGTTTCACCAGCCACTAGCTTGCCGCAAAGCTACTCAACTACCTTGTCCTATCACTTTGTTTTGGATTTTGTTGCTAAAATGGCCCCTGGAGGTCTTTCTAAATCTCTCCTCTTTGCCCAACCCTCAGAGGATTTGAGAATAGGATAATCGTACATCTCTTTGACCGAGCTTCAATCTGAAACTTATTCCCAAAGCTTAATTTGAACTAATTTCAATTGCTCCAATTTTCAATTGGTATTATTTTTTATCATGGTAGGCACCTTGATGATTTAAAAAAACAAAAGTACTGGTGCTGCAGGCACAGTGATGGTTACATTTCTGTTTTTTACGTTATAACTGTGGGCAGCAATTAACCTTAGCGATTTTAAAAGTTTAGGTTACATTTATTCCTATTGTTTAGTAGACTAAGGTTTAAGGTATAACCTACATTTAGAGTTATTTCTAATTGTACATTTGTACGTTTCTAAGTTGCTTTATGTCTATCCAGCTTTTGTTTCTTCTACCATCTAAGTGCCTCAAAAAATACTAACAGGTAATCTATAAATAATGCAATTAAAATTGCTCTTAAAATTACACAAGAGAATCATTCAGAAATCAAAAGCTCGGCAAAAGAGATGCGTTCCTACCTTGTCTCTAAATACCTGGAAAGTGGGGCCCACGAGCACCACCTGGCAGGCAAGCTAAAGGGCCCTTTGCAGTAGACTGCAAAACTCCGGACCTGGGCTGTGGGAAGACATTTCAAAAGGTCCATCCTGCTATTTCCCACCCAAACTGCAATATGTAGAGTGGAAATTGAGTATGTTTGGGAGCCAACTAAACGCTACAACAGGCAGTGGGAAATAGGGTTAGCCACCTGTTACAGCTTTTAGTTGGCTCCCAAACATACTCAATTTCCATCCCCATCACTTTAAAAGGAAAAAGCCTGAACCTCAATAAAACTGGGAAAGAAAGAAAGAAAGACACCCCAAATTCCCCATTGACTACTTATCCAGTTTCCTGAGCTCCTTTGCAACAGCCTGCAGGACAGGTCAGCATCCAACGGGGCTTCTTTCCCCAGAGCTGGCTCCAAAAGACTGAACCGCTCTGCTCAGCCAGCAGCCTTTTATAGCACTGGCCTCAGCCTTCTACCTTGGCCACACCCAATAGATCAGTGAAGGCAGCTGCGACTGGGAGGAACTAGCAAAATTGCAAGCCAGACTCTGCAAAGACTCAAGTCTCCTGTTGCCTCCCTGACCGGCTTTTGATTCTGGGACATCTGAAGCAATGACTTGGTCTTGCCGCCTCTAAGTGACCTACACGTGTACTGGCTGTTACCATTGACTTGCCCTGTCCGCCACTAAGTGAAACACGTCACTAAGTGAAACACATGTGTTGTCTGTTACCATTGAGTTGTTCTTGCCGCCTCCAAGTGACCTACACGTGCACTGGCTGTTACTATTGACTTGGTATGACCGTCGCTAAGTGAAACACGTCACTAAGTGAAACACATGTGTTGTCTGTTACCATTGAGTTGTTCTTGCCGCCTCCAAGTGACCTACACGTGCACTGGCTGTTACCATTGACTTGGTATGACCGTCGCTAAGTGAAACACGTCACTAAGTGAAACACATGTGTTGTCTGTTACCATTGAGTAGTTCTTGCCGCCTCCAAGTGACCTACACGTGCACTGGCTGTTACCATTGACTAGGTATGACCGTCACTAAGTGAAACACGTCACTAAGTGAAACACATGTGTTGTCTGTTACCATTGAGTTGTTCTGGCCACCTCCAAGTGACCTACACGTGCACTGGCTGTTACCATTGACTTGCCCTGTCCGCCGCTAACTGAAACACGTCACTAAGTGAAACACATGTGTTGTCTGTTACCATTGAGTAGTTCTTGCCGCCTCCAAGTGACCTACACGTGTACTGGCTGTTACCATTGACTTGCCCTGTCCGCCACTAAGTGAAACACGTCACTAAGTGAAACACATGTGTTGTCTGTTACCATTGAGTTGTTCTTGCCGCCTCCAAGTGACCTACACGTGCACTGGCTGTTACCATTGACTTGGTATGACCGTCGCTAAGTGAAACACGTCACTAAGTGAAACACATGTGTTGTCTGTTACCATTGAGTAGTTCTTGCCGCCTCCAAGTGACCTACACGTGCACTGGCTGTTACCATTGACTTGGTATGACCGTCGCTATGTGAAACACATCACTAAGTGAAACACATGTGTTGTCTGTTACCATTGAGTAGTTCTTGCCGCCTCCAAGTGACCTACACGTGCACTGGCTGTTACCATTGACTTGGTCTGACCGTCACTAAGTGAAACACATCACTAAGTGAAGCACATGTGTTGTCTGTTACCATTGAGTTGATCTTGCCGTCTCTAAGTGACCTACACGTGCACTGGCTGTTACCATTGACTTGGTCTGACCGTCACTAAGTGAAACACGTCACTAAGTGAAACACATGTGTTGTCTGTTACCATTGAGTTCTTCTGGCCACCTCCAAGTGACCTACACGTGCACTGGCTGTTACCATTGACTTGCCCTGTCCGCCGCTAACTGAAACACGTCACTAAGTGAAACACATGTGTTGTCTGTTACCATTGAGTAGTTCTTGCCGCCTCCAAGTGACCTACACGTGTACTGGCTGTTACCATTGACTTGCCCTGTCCGCCACTAAGTGAAACACGTCACTAAGTGAAACACATGTGTTGTCTGTTACCATTGAGTTGTTCTTGCCGCCTCCAAGTGACCTACACGTGCACTGGCTGTTACCATTGACTTGGTATGACCGTCGCTAAGTGAAACACGTCACTAAGTGAAACACATGTGTTGTCTGTTACCATTGAGTAGTTCTTGCTGCCTCCAAGTGACCTACACGTGCACTGGCTGTTACCATTGACTTGGTATGACCGTCGCTAAGTGAAACACGTCACTAAGTGAAACACATGTGTTGTCTGTTACGATTGAGTTGTTCTTGCCGCCTCCAAGTGACCTACACGTGCACTGGCTGTTACCATTGACTAGGTATGACCGTCACTAAGTGAAACACGTCACTAAGTGAAACACATGTGTTGTCTGTTACCATTGAGTTGTTCTTGCCGCCTCCAAGTGACCTACACGTGCACTGGCTGTTACCATTGACTTGGTATGACCGTCGCTAAGTGAAACACGTCACTAAGTGAAACACATGTGTTGTCTGTTACCATTGAGTAGTTCTTGCCGCCTCCAAGTGACCTACACGTGCACTGGCTGTTACCATTGACTAGGTATGACCGTCACTAAGTGAAACACGTCACTAAGTGAAACACATGTGTTGTCTGTTACCATTGAGTTGTTCTGGCCACCTCCAAGTGACCTACACGTGCACTGGCTGTTACCATTGACTTGCCCTGTCCGCCGCTAACTGAAACACGTCACTAAGTGAAACACATGTGTTGTCTGTTACCATTGAGTAGTTCTTGCCGCCTCCAAGTGACCTACACGTGTACTGGCTGTTACCATTGACTTGCCCTGTCCGCCACTAAGTGAAACACGTCACTAAGTGAAACACATGTGTTGTCTGTTACCATTGAGTTGTTCTTGCCGCCTCCAAGTGACCTACACGTGCACTGGCTGTTACCATTGACTTGGTATGACCGTCGCTAAGTGAAACACGTCACTAAGTGAAACACATGTGTTGTCTGTTACCATTGAGTAGTTCTTGCCGCCTCCAAGTGACCTACACGTGCACTGGCTGTTACCATTGACTTGGTATGACCGTCGCTATGTGAAACACATCACTAAGTGAAACACATGTGTTGTCTGTTACCATTGAGTAGTTCTTGCCGCCTCCAAGTGACCTACACGTGCACTGGCTGTTACCATTGACTTGGTCTGACCGTCACTAAGTGAAACACATCACTAAGTGAAGCACATGTGTTGTCTGTTACCATTGAGTTGATCTTGCCGTCTCTAAGTGACCTACACGTGCACTGGCTGTTACCATTGACTTGGTCTGACCGTCACTAAGTGAAACACGTCACTAAGTGAAACACATGTGTTGTCTGTTACCATTGAGTTGATCTTGCCGTCTCTAAGTGACCTACACGTACACTAGCTGTTACCATTGACTTGGTCTGACCGTCACTAAGTGAAACATGTCACTAAGTGAAACAAATGTGTTGTCTGTTACCATTGAGTTGGTCTTGCCGTCTCTAAGTGACCTACACGTGCACTGGCTGTTACCATTGACTTGGTCTGACCGCCACTAAGTGAAACACATCACTAAGTGAAACACATGTGTTATCTGTTACCATTGAGTTGATCTTGTCGCCTCTATGTGACCTACAGGTGCACTGGCTCCTTACCATTGACTTGGTCTGACCCTCACTAAGTGAAACACGTCACTAAGTGAAACACATGTGTTGTCTGTTACCATTGAGTTGATCTTGCCGTCTCTAAGTGACCTACACGTGCACTGGCTCTTACCATTGACTTGGTCTGACCGTCACTAAGTGAAACACGTCACTAAGTGAAACACATGTGTTGTCTGTTACCATTGAGTTGATCTTGCCGCCTCTAAGTGACCTACACGTGCAATGGCTGTTACCATTGACATGGCCTGTCCGCCACTAAGTGAAACACATCACTAAGTGAAACACATGTGTTGTCTGTTACCATTGAGTTGGTCTTGCCATCTCTAAGTGACCTACACGTGCACTGGCTGTTACCATTGACTTGGTCTGACCGTCACTAAGTGAAACACATGTGTTGTCTGTTACCATTGAGTTGATGTTGCCGTCTCTAAGTGACCTACACGTGCACTAGCTTGTACCATTGACTTGGTCTGACCATCACTAAGTGAAACACGTCACTAAATGAAACACATGTGTTGTCTGTTACCATTGAGTTGATCTTGCCGTCTCTAAGTGACCTACACGTGCACTGGCTGTTACCATTGACTTGGTCTGACCGTCACTAAGTGAAATACGTCACTAAGTGAAACAAATGTGTTGTCCTTTACCATTGAGTTGATCTTGCTATCTCTAAGTGACCTACAAGTGCACTGACAGTAACCGTTGACGTGGTCTGACCATCACTAAGTGAAACACGTCACTAAGTGAAACACATGTGTTGTCTGTTACCATTGAGTTGATCTTGCCGCCTCTAAGTGACCTACACGTGCAATGGCTGTTACCATTGACATGGCCTGTCCGCCACTAAGTGAAACACATCACTAAGTGAAACACATGTGTTGTCTGTTACCATTGAGTTGGTCTTCCCACATCTGAGTGAGCTAAACATGCACTGGCTGTTACCATTGACATGGTCTGACCATCACTAAGTGAAACACGTCACTAAGTGAAACATGTTCCCTATTACCATTCAGTTGGTTTTGCTGCCTCATCAGGAATTTTCTTCCCCGGACACCAAACAATTCTTGATTTTTAAAAGCTATGAAAAACACCATTTTTAAGAATTAAATCCAACCCCGAATCGCATTCTGATGTCCGTTTTTAGATTTAGGTGAAAAAAAATTTCACCTCGGGGTACAAAAATCCCTGACCCCAGCATCTCGAATTTTCTTCCCCGGACACCAAAAAATCTTGATTTTTAAAATCTATGAAAAACACCATTTTCAAGGATGAAATTCAACCCTGTATCTAATTCTGGTGTCCGTTTTTACATTTGGGTCAAAAAAAAATTTTCACCCGCTGGGCACAAAAATCCCTGAACCCTACAACAGGAATTTTCTTCCCCGGACACCAAAAAACCTTGATTTTTAAAATCTATAAAAAATACCATTTTCAAGGATGAAATTCAACCCCAAATCTAATTCTGGAGTCTGTTTTTACATTTGGGTCAAAAAAAAATATTTCACCTCCTGGGCACAAAAATCCCTGACTCCGGCATCACGAATTTTCTTCCCTGGACACAAAAAAATGTTGATTTTTAAAATCCATAAAAAACACCATTTCTAAGGATGAAATTCAACCCCGAATCTCATACTGGCCTCGGTTTTTACATTTGTGTCAAAAAATCTTTTTCACCTCCTGGGCACAAAAATCCCTGATTCCGGCATCAGAAATTTACTTGTCCGGACACCAAAAAATGCTTGATTTTTAAAAAGTATAAAAAACACCATTTTTAAGAATGAAAATAAAACTCGAATTTAATTCTGGTGTCTGTTTTTACATTTGGGTCAAAATAAATTTACCTCCTGGGCACAAAAATCCCTGACCCCGGCATCACGAATTTTCTTCCCTGGACACAAAAAAATCTTGATTTTTAAAATCTATAAAAAACACCATTTCTAAGGATGAAATTCAACTCCGAATCTCATACTAGCCTCGGTTTTTACATTTGTGTCAAAAAATCTTTTTCACCTCCTGGGCACAAAAATACCTGACCCCGGCATCAGGAATTTTCTTCCCCTGACACCAAAAAATCTTGATTTTTAAAAGCAATGAAAAACACCATTTTTGAGAATGAAATTCAACCCTGAATCTCATTCTGGTGTCCGTTTTTACATTTGGGTGGAAAAAAAAATTTCACCTCCTGGGCACAAAAATCCCTGACTCCGGCATCAGGAATTTTCTTCCCCGGACACCAAAAAATTCTTAATTTTTAAAAGCAATGAAAAACACCATTTTTGAGAATGAAATTCAACCCTGAATCTCATTCTGGTGTCCATTTTTAGATTTGGGTGGGAAAAAAATTTCACCTCCTGGGCACAAAAATCCCTGACCCCGGCATCAGTAATTTTCTTTCCCGGACAACAAAAAATTCTTGATTTTTAAAAAGTATAAAAAACACCATTTTTAAGCGTGAAATTAAACCCCAAATGTAATTCTGGCATCCGTTTTTACATTTGGGTCAACAACGAAAAATTCACCTCCTGGGCACAAAAATCCCTGACCCCGGCATCAGGAATTTTCTTCCCCGGACACCAAAAAACCTTGATTTTTAAAATCTATAGAAAACACCATTTTTAAGCATGAAATTAAACCCCAAATCTAATTCTGGCGTCCGTTTTTACATTTGAGTAAAAAAAAATGTTCACCTCTTAGGCAAATAAAATCCCTGACCCCGGCATCAGTAATTTTCTTTCCCGGACAACAAAAAATTCTTCATTTTTAAAAACTATAAAAAACACCATTTTTAAGCGTGAAATTCAACCCCGAATGTAATTCTGGTGTCCATTTTTACATTTGGGTCAAAAAAAAATTCACCTCCTGGGCACAAAAATCCCTGACCCCAGCATCAGGAATTTTCTTTCCTGGACACCAAAAAATTCTTGATTTTTAAAAACTATAAAAAACACCATTTTTAAGCGTGAAATTCAACCCCGAATGTAATTCTGGTGTCCATTTTTACATTTGGGTCAAAAAAAAATCACCTCCTGGGCACAAAAATCCCTGAGCCCGGCATCAGTAATTTTCTTTCCCGGACACCAAAAAATTCTTGATTTTTAAAAACTATAAAAAACACCATTTTTAAGCGTGAAATTCAACCCCGAATGTAATTCTGGTGTCCATTTTTACATTTGGGTCAAAAAAAAAATTCACCTCCTGGGCACAAGAATCCCTGTCCCCGGCATCAGGAATTTTCTTTCCTGGACACCAAAAAATTCTTGATTTTTAAAATCTATGAAAAAAACCATTTTTAAGGATGAAATTCAACCCCGAATCTCATACTGGCCTCAGTTTTTACATTTGTGTCAAAAAATCTTTTTCACCTCCTGGGCACAAAAATCCCTCACCCCGGCATCAGAAATTTACTAGCCCGGACACCAAAAAATGCTTGATTTTTAAAAAGTATAAAAAACACCATTTTTAAGCGTGAAATTAAACCCAGAATGTAATTCTGGCATCCGTTTTTACATTTGTGTCAACAACGAAATATTCACCTCCTGGGCACAAAAATCCCTCACCCCGGCATCAGGAATTTTCTTCCCCGGACACCAAAAAACCTTGATTTTTAAAATCTATAGAAAACACCATTTTTAAGCATGAAATTAAACCCCAAATCTAATTCTGGCGTCCGTTTTTACATTTGAGTCAAAAAAAAAATGTTCACCTCCTAGGCAAATAAAATCCCTGACCCCGGCATCAGTAATTTTGTTTCCCGGACAACAAAAAATTCTTGATTTTTAAAAACTATAAAAAACACCATTTTTAAGCGTGAAATTCAACCCTGAATGTAATTCTGGTGTCCATTTTTACATTTGGGTCAAAAAAAAATTCACCTCCTGGGCACAAAAATCCCTGACCCCGGCATAAGAAATTTACTAGCCCGGACACCAAAAAATTCTTGATTTTTAAAAAGTATAAAAAACACAATTTTTAAGCGTGAAATTAAACCCCGAATGTAATTCTGGCATCCGTTTTTACATTTGGGTCAACAACGAAAAATTCACCTCCTGGGCACAAAAATCCCTCACCCCGGCATCAGGAATTTTCTTCCCCGGACACCAAAAAACCTTGATTTTTAAAATCTATAGAAAACACCATTTTTAAGCATGAAATTAAACCCCAAATCTAATTCTGGCGTCCGTTTTTACATTTGAGTAAAAAAAAAATGTTCACCTCTTAGGCAAATAAAATCCCTGACCCCGGCATCAGTAATTTTCTTTCCCGGACAACAAAAAATTCTTGATTTTTAAAAACTATAAAAAACACCATTTTTAAGCGTGAAATTCAACCCCGAATGTAATTCTGGTGTCCATTTTTACATTTGGGTCAAAAAAAAAATCACCTCCTGGGCACAAAAATCCCTGAGCCCGGCATCAGTAATTTTCTTTCCCGGACACCAAAAAATTCTTGATTTTTAAAAACTATAGAAAACACCATTTTTAAGCGTGAAATTCAACCCCGAATGTAATTCTGGTGTCCATTTTTACATTTGGGTCAAAAAAAAAATTCACCTCCTGGGCACAAAAATCCCTGACTCCGGCATCAGGAATTTTCTTCCCCGGACACCAAAAAATCTTGATTTTTAAAATCTATGAAAAACACCATTTTCAAGGATGAAATTCAACCCTGTATCTAATTCTGGTGTCCGTTTTTACATTTGGGTCAAAAAAAATTTTTCACCCGCTGGGCACAAAAATCCCTGAACCCTAAAACAGGAATTTTCTTCCCCGGACACCAAAAAACCTTGATTTTTAAAATCTATAAAAAAATACCATTTTCAAGGATGAAATTCAACCCCAAATCTAATTCTGGAGTCCGTTTTTACATTTGGGTCAAAAAAAAATATTTCACCTCCTGGGCACAAAAATCCCTGACCCCGGCATCACGAATTTTCTTCCCCGGACATCAAAAAATCTTGATTTTTAAAATCTATGAAAAAAACCATTTTTAAGGATGAAATTAAAACTCGAATCTAATTCTGGTGTCTGTTTTTACATTTGGGTCAAAAAAAATTTACCTCCTGGGCACAAAAATCCCTGACCCCGGCATCACGAATTTTCTTCCCTGGACACAAAAAAATCTTGATTTTTAAAATCTATAAAAAACTCCATTTCTAAGGATGAAATTCAACCCCGAATCTCATACTGGACTCGGTTTTTACATTTGTGTCAAAAAATCTTTTTCACCTCCTGGGCACAAAAATCCCTGACCCTGGCATCACGAATTTTCTTCCCCTGACACCAAAAAAATCTTGATTTTTAAAATCTATGAAAAACACCATTTTCAAGGGTGAAATTCAACCCCGAATCTAATTCTGGCGTCCATTTTTACATTTAGGTCAAAAAAAAATCTCACCTCCCGGGCACAAAAATCCCTGACTCCGGCATCAGGAATTCTCTTCCCCGGACACCAAAAAATCTTGATTTTTAAAATCTATGAAAAACACCATTTTCAAGGATGAAATTCAACCCTGAATCTAATTCTGGCGTCCGTTTTTACATTTGGGTCAAAAAAAAATTTTCACCCGCTGGGCACAAAAATCCCTGAACCCGGCAACAGGAATTTTCTTCCCCGGACACCAAAAAATGCTTGATTTTTAAAAACTATAAAAAACACCATTTTTAAGCGTGAAATTCAACCCCGAATGTAATTCTGGCGTCCGTTTTTACATTTGGGTCAAAAAAAATGTCACCTCCTGGGCACAAAAATCCCTGACTCCGAAATCAGAAATTTACTTGCCCGGACACCAAAAAATGCTTGATTTTTAAAAAGTATAAAAAACACCATTTCTAAGGATGAAATTCAACCCCGAATCTCATACTGGACTCGGTTTTTACATTTGTGTCAAAAAATCTTTTTCACCTCCTGGGCACAAAAATCCCTGACCCCGGCATGAGAAATTTACTAGCCCGGACAACAAAAAATTCTTGATTTTTAAAAACTATAAAAAACACCATTTTTAAGCGTGAAATTCAACCCTGAATGTAATTCTGGTGTCCATTTTTACATTTGGGTCAAAGCATAAAAAACACAATTTTTAAGGACGAAATTCAACCCCGAAACTAATTCTAGTGTCCATTTTTACATTTGGGTTAAAAAAAAAATTTCACCCCCTGGGCACAAAAATCCCTGACTCCGGCATCAGGAATTTTCTTCCCCGGACACCAAAAAATCTTGGTTTTTAAAATGTATGAAAAAAACCATTTTTAAGGATTAAATTCAACCCCGAATCTCATACTGGCCTCGGTTTTTACATTTGTGTCAAAAAAAAATTTACCTCCTGGGCACAAAAATCCCTGACCCCGGCATCACGAATTTTCTTCCCTGGACACAAAAAAATCTTGATTTTTATAATCTATAAAAAACTCCATTTCTAAGGATGAAATTCAACCCCGAATCTCATACTGGACTCGGTTTTTACATTTGTGTCAAAAAATCTTTTTCACCTCCTGGGCACAAAAATCCCTGACCCCGGCATCACAAATTTACTTGCCCGGACACCAAAAAATGCTTGATTTTTAAAAAGTATAAAAAACACCATTTTTAAGCGTGAAATTAAACCCCGAATGTAATTCTGGCATCCGTTTTTACATTTGGGTCAACAAAAAAAAATTCAACTCCTGGGCACAAAAATCCCTGACCCTGGCATCACGAATTTTCTTCCCCTGACACCAAAAAAATCTTGATTTTTAAAATCTATGAAAAACACCATTTTCAAGGGTGAAATTCAACCCCGAATCTAATTCTGGCGTCCATTTTTACATTTGGGTCAAAAAAAAATCTCACCTCCCGGGCACAAAAATCCCTGACTCCGGCATCAGGAATTCTCTTCCCCGGACACCAAAAAATCTTGATTTTTAAAATCTATGAAAAACACCATTTTCAAGGATGAAATTCAACCCTGAATCAAATTCTGGCGTCCGTTTTTACATTTGGGTCAAAAAAAAATTTTCACCCGCTGGGCACAAAAATCCCTGAACCCGGCAACAGGAATTTTCTTCCCCGGACACCAAAAAATGCTTGATTTTTAAAAACTATAAAAAACACCATTTTTAAGCGTGAAATTCAACCCCGAATGTAATTCTGGCGTCCGTTTTTACATTTGGGTCAAAAAAAATGTCACCTCCTGGGCACAAAAATCCCTGACTCCGAAATCAGAAATTTACTTGCCCGGACACCAAAAAATGCTTGATTTTTAAAAAGTATAAAAAACACCATTTCTAAGGATGAAATTCAACCCCGAATCTCATACTGGACTCGGTTTTTACATTTGTGTCAAAAAATCTTTTTCACCTCCTGGGCACAAAAATCCCTGACCCCGGCATCAGAAATTTACTAGCCCGGACACCAAAAAATGCTTGATTTTTAAAAAGTATAAAAAACACCATTTTTAAGCGTGAAATTAAACCCCGAATGTAATTCTGGCATCCGTTTTTACATTTGGGTCAACAACGAAATATTCACCTCCTGGGCACAAAAATCCCTCACCCCGGCATCAGGAATTTTCTTCCCCGGACACCAAAAAACCTTGATTTTTAAAAAATATAGAAAACACCATTTTTAAGCATGAAATTAAACCCCAAATCTAATTCTGGCGTCCGTTTTTACATTTGAGTCAAAAAAATAATGTTCACCTCCTAGGCAAATAAAATCCCTGACCCCGGCATCAGTAATTTTCTTTCCCGGACAACAAAAAATTCTTGATTTTTAAAAACTATAAAAAACACCATTTTTAAGCGTGAAATTCAACCCCGAATGTAATTCTGGCATCCGTTTTTACATTTGGGTCAACAACGAAAAATTCACCTCCTGGGCACAAAAATCCCTGACCCCGGCATCAGAAATTTACTAGCCCGGACACCAAAAAAATCTTGATTTTTAAAAGCTATGAAAACACCATTTTTAAGGATGAAATTCAACCCCGAATCTCATTCTGATGTCCGTTTTTGGATTTGAGTAAAAAAAAACATTCACCTCCTGGGCCCAAAAATCCCTGACTCCGGCATCAGGAATTTTCTTCCCCGGACACCAAAAAATTCTTGATTTATAAAAGCTATGAAAAACACCATTTTTAAGCACGAAATTCAACCCCGAATCTCATTCCGGCGTCTGTTTATAGATTTGGGTGGGAAAAAAAATTCACCTCCTGGGCACAAAACTCTCTGACCCCGGCATCAGGAATTTTCTTCCCCGTACACCAAAAAAATCTTGATTTTTAAAAGCTATGAAAACACCATTTTTAAGGATGAAATTCAACCCCGAATCTCATTCTGATGTCCGTTTTTGGATTTGAGTAAAAAAAAACATTCACCTCCTGGGCCCAAAAATCCCTGACTCCGGCATCAGGAATTTTCTTCCACGGACACCAAAAAAATCTTCATTTTTAAAAACTATGAAAAACACCATTTTGAAGGACGAAATTCAACCCCAAATCTAATTCTGGCATCCGTTTTTACATTTGGGTCAAAAAAAATATTCACCTCCTGGGCACAAAAATCCCTGACTCCGGCATCACGAATTTTCTTCCCTGGACACCAAAAAATGCTTGATTTTTAAAAAGTATAAAAAACTCCATTTTTAAGTGTGAAATTAAATCCCGAATGTAATTCTGGCATCCGTTTTTACATTTGGGTCAACAAAAAAAAATTCACCTCCTGGACACAAAAATCCCTGACCACGGCATCACGAATTTGCTTCCCCAGACACCAAAAAATGCTAGATTTTTAAAAACTATAAAAAACACCATTTCTAAGGACGAAATTCAACCACGAATCTCATACTGGCCTCGGTTTTTACATTTGTGTCAAAAAAAAAATTACCTCCTGGGCACAAAAATCCCTCACCCCGGCATCAGGAATTTTCTTCCACGGACACCAAAAAACCTTGATTTTTAAAATCTATAGAAAACACCATTTTTAAGCGTGAAATTCAACCCCGAATGTAATTCTGGCTTCCGTTTTTACATTTGGGTAAAAAAAAAATTCACCTCCTGGGCACAAAAATCCCTGACCCCGGCATCAGGAATTTTCTTCCCCGTACACCAAAAAAATCTTGATTTTTAAAAGCTATGAAAACACCATTTTTAAGGATGAAATTCAACCCCGAATCTCATTCTGATGTCCGTTTTTGGATTTGAGTAAAAAAAAACATTCACCTCCTGGGCCCAAAAATCCCTGACTCCGGCATCAGGAATTTTCTTCCACGGACACCAAAAAAATCTTCATTTTTAAAAACTATGAAAAACACCATTTTGAAGGACGAAATTCAACCCCAAATCTAATTCTGGCATCCGTTTTTACATTTGGGTCAAAAAAAATATTCACCTCCTGGGCACAAAAATCCCTGACTCCGGCATCACGAATTTTCTTCCCTGGACACCAAAAAATGCTTGATTTTTAAAAAGTATAAAAAACTCCATTTTTAAGTGTGAAATTAAATCCCGAATGTAATTCTGGCATCCGTTTTTACATTTGGGTCAACAAAAAAAAATTCACCTCCTGGACACAAAAATCCCTGACCACGGCATCACGAATTTGCTTCCCCGGACACCAAAAAATGCTTGATTTTTAAAAACTATAAAAAACACCATTTCTAAGGACGAAATTCAACCACGAATCTCATACTGGCCTCGGTTTTTACATTTGTGTCAAAAAAAAATTTACCTCCTGGGCACAAAACTCCCTGACCCCGGCATCACGAATTTTCTTCCCCGGAAACCAAAAAACCTTGATTTTTAAAAAGTATAAATAACATCATTTTTAAGCGTGAAATTCAACCCCGAATGTAATTCTGGCTTCCGTTTTTACATTTGGGTAAAAAAAAAATTCACCTCCTGGGCACAAAAATCCCTGACCCCGGCATCAGGAATTTTCTTCCCCGGAAACCAAAAATCATTGATTTTTAAAATCTATAAAAAAACACCATTTTTAAGGAAGAAATTCAACCCCGAATCTAATTCTGGTGTCCGTTTTTACATTTGGGTCAAAAAAAAAATTTCACCTCCTGGGCACAAAAATCCCTGACACCGGCATCAGGAGTTTTCTTCCCCGGACATCAAAAAATCTTGATTTTTAAAATCTATGAAAAACACCATTTTCAAGGATGAAATTCAACCCTGAATGTAATTCTGGTGTCCGTTTTTACATTTGGGTCAAAAAAAAAATTCACCTCCTGGGCACAAACATCCCTGACACCGGCATCAGGAATTTTGTCCCCCGGACACCCCAAAAATGTTCATTTACAAAAACTATAAAAAACACCATTTTTAAGGATGAAATGCAACCCCAAACCTCATTCTGGAATCGAATTTTACATTTGGGTCAAAAAAAATTTTCACCTCCTGGGCACAAAAATCCCTGACGCCGGCATCAGGAATTTCCTTCCCCGGACACCAAAAATATCTTCATTTATAAAAAGTATAGAAAACACCATTTTTAAGGATGCAATTAAACCTCGAATCTAATTCTGGTGTCTGCTTTTACATTTGGGTCAAAAAACAATTTACCTGCTGGGCATAAAAATTCCTGGCATCACGAATTTTCTTCCCCGGACACAAAAAAATCTTGATTTTTAAAATCTATGAAAAACACCATTTTCAAGGATGAAATTAAACCCCAAATCTAATTCTGGAGTCCGTTTTTACATTTGGGTCAAAAAAAAGCATTTCACCTCCTGGGCACAAAAATCCCTGACCCCAGCATCACGAATTTTCTTCCCCGGACACCAAAAAATTCTTGATTTTTAAAAACTATAAAAAACACCATTTCTAAGGACGAAATTCAACCCCGAAACTAATTCTAGTGTCCATTTTTACATTTGGGTCAAAAAAAAAATTTCACCCCCTGGGCACAAAAATCCCTGACCCCGGCATCAGTAATTTTCTTTCCCGGACACCAAAAAATTCTTGATTTTTAAAAACTATAAAAAACACCATTTTTAAGCGTGAAATTCAACCCCGAATGTAATTCTGGTGTCCATTTTTACATTTGGGTCAAAAAAAAATTCACCTCCTGGGCACAAAAATCCCTGACCCCGGCATCAGGAATTTTCTTTCCTGGACACCAAAAAATTCTTGATTTTTAAAATCTATGAAAAAAACCATTTTTAAGGATGAAATTCAACCCCGAATCTCATACTGGCCTCAGTTTTTACATTTGTGTCAAAAAATCTTTTTCACCTCCTGGGCACAAAAATCCCTGACTCTGGCATCAGGAATTTTCTTGCCCGGACACCAAAAAAATTCTTGATTTTTAAAAACTATAAAAAGCACCATTTTTAAGGATGAAATTCAACCCCGAAACTAATTCTAGTGTCCATTTTTACATTTGGGTCAAAAAAAAAAATTCACCCCCTGGGCACAAAAATCCCTGACCCCGGCATCAAAAATTTACTTCCCCGCACACCAAAAAAAGCTTGATTTTTAAAAACTATAAAAAACACCATTTTTAAGCGTGAAATTCAACCCCGAATGTAATTCTGGCGTCCGTTTTTACATTTGGGGCAAAAAAAATGTCACCTCCTGGGCACAAAAATCCCTGACTCCGAAATCAGAAATTTACTTGCCCGGACACCAAAAAATGCTTGATTTTTAAAAAGTATAAAAAACACCATTTCTAAGGATGAAATTCAAGCCCGAATCTCATACTGGACTCGGTTTTTACATTTGTGTCAAAAAATCTTTTTCACCTCCTGGGCACAAAAATCCCTCACCCCGGCATCAGAAATTTACTAGCCCGGACACCAAAAAATGCTTGATTTTTAAAAAGTATAAAAAACACCATTTTTAAGCGTGAAATTAAACCCCGAATGTAATTCTGGCATCCGTTTTTACATTTGTGTCAACAACGAAATATTCACCTCCTGGGCACAAAAATCCCTCACCCCGGCATCAGGAATTTTCTTCCCCGGACACCAAAAAACCTTGATTTTTAAAATCTATAGAAAACACCATTTTTAAGCATGAAATTAAACCCCAAATCTAATTCTGGCGTCCGTTTTTACATTTGAGTCAAAAAAAAAATGTTCACCTCCTAGGCAAATAAAATCCCTGACCCCGGCATCAGTAATTTTCTTTCCCGGACAACAAAAAATTCTTTATTTTTAAAAACTATAAATAACACCATTTTTAAGCGTGAAATTCAACCCTGAATGTAATTCTGGTGTCCATTTTTACATTTGGGTCAAAAAAAAAATTCACCTCCTGGGCACAAAAATCCCTGACCCCCGGCATCAGAAATTTACTAGCCCGGACACCAAAAAATTCTTGATTTTTAAAAAGTATAAAAAACACAATTTTTAAGCGTGAAATTAAACCCCGAATGTAATTCTGGCATCCGTTTTTACATTTGGGTCAACAACGAAAAATTCACCTCCTGGGCACAAAAATCCCTCACCCCGGCATCAGGAATTTTCTTCCCCGGACACCAAAAAACCTTGATTTTTAAAATCTATAGAAAACACCATTTTTAAGCATGAAATTAAACCCCAAATCTAATTCTGGCGTCCGTTTTTACATTTGAGTAAAAAAAAAATGTTCACTTCTTAGGCAAATAAAATCCCTGACCCCGGCATCAGTAATTTTCTTTCCCGGACAACAAAAAATTCTTGATTTTTAAAAACTATAAAAAACACCATTTTTAAGCGTGAAATTCAACCCCGAATGTAATTCTGGTGTCCATTTTTACATTTGGGTCAAAAAAAAATCACCTCCTGGGCACAAAAATCCCTGACTCCGAAATCAGAAATTTACTTGCCCGGACACCAAAAAATGCTTGATTTTTAAAAAGTATAAAAAACACCATTTCTAAGGATGAAATTCAACCCCGAATCTCATACTGGACTCGGTTTTTACATTTGTGTCAAAAAATCTTTTTCACCTCCTGGGCACAAAAATCCCTCACCCCGGCATCAGAAATTTACTAGCCCGGACACCAAAAAATGCTTGATTTTTAAAAAGTATAAAAAACACCATTTTTAAGCGTGAAATTAAACCCAGAATGTAATTCTGGCATCCGTTTTTACATTTGTGTCAACAACGAAATATTCACCTCCTGGGCACAAAAATCCCTCACCCCGGCATCAGGAATTTTCTTCCCCGGACACCAAAAAACCTTGATTTTTAAAATCTAGAGAAAACACCATTTTTAAGCATGAAATTAAACCCCAAATCTAATTCTGGCGTCCGTTTTTACATTTGAGTCAAAAAAAAAATGTTCACCTCCTAGGCAAATAAAATCCCTGACCCCGGCATCAGTAATTTTCTTTCCCGGACAACAAAAAATTCTTGATTTTTAAAAACTATAAAAAACACCATTTTTAAGCGTGAAATTCAACCCTGAATGTAATTCTGGTGTCCATTTTTACATTTGGGTCAAAGTATAAAAAACACAATTTTTAAGGACGAAATTCAACCCCGAAACTAATTCTAGTGTCCATTTTTACATTTGGGTTAAAAAAAAAATTTCACCCCCTGGGCACAAAAATCCCTGACTCCGGCATCAGGAATTTTCTTCCCCGGACACCAAAAAATCTTGGTTTTTAAAATCTATGAAAAAAACCATTTTTAAGGATTAAATTCAACCCCGAATCTCATACTGGCCTCGGTTTTTACATTTGTGTCAAAAAAAAATTTACCTCCTGGGCACAAAAATCCCTGACCCCGGCATCACGAATTTTCTTCCCCGGACATCAAAAAATCTTGATTTTTAAAATCTATGAAAAAAACCATTTTTAAGGATGAAATTAAAACTCGAATCTAATTCTGGTGTCTGTTTTTACATTTGGGTCAAAAAAAATTTACCTCCTGGGCACAAAAATCCCTGACCCCGGCATCACGAATTTTCTTCCCTGGACACAAAAAAATCTTGATTTTTAAAATCTATAAAAAACACCATTTTTAAGCGTGAAATTCAACCCTGAATGTAATTCTGGTGTCCATTTTTACATTTGGGTCAAAAAAAAATTCACCTCCTGGGCACAAAAATCCCTGACCCCGGCATCAGAAATTTACTAGCCCGGACACCAAAAAATTCTTGATTTTTAAAAATTATAAAAAACACCATTTTTAAGCGTGAAATTCAACCCTGAATGTAATTCTGGTGTCCATTTTTACATTTGGGTCAAAAAAAAATTCACCTCCTGGGCACAAAAATCCCTGACCCCGGCATCAGAAATTTACTAGCCCGGACACCAAAAAATTCTTGATTTTTAAAAATTATAAAAAACACAATTTTTAAGCGTGAAATTAAACCCCGAATGTAATTCTGGCATCCGTTTTTACATTTGGGTCAACAACGAAAAATTCACCTCCTGGGCACAAAAATCCCTCACCCCGGCATCAGGAATTTTCTTCCCCGGACACCAAAAAACCTTGATTTTTAAAATCTATAGAAAACACCATTTTTAAGCATGAAATTAAACCCCAAATCTAATTCTGGCGTCCGTTTTTACATTTGAGTAAAAAAAAAATGTTCACCTCTTAGGCAAATAAAATCCCTGACCCCGGCATCAGTAATTTTCTTTCCCGGACAACAAAAAATTCTTGATTTTTAAAAACTATAAAAAGCACCATTTTTAAGCGTGAAATTCAACCCCGAATGTAATTCTGGTGTCCATTTTTACATTTGGGTCAAAAAAAAAATCACCTCCTGGGCACAAAAATCCCTGAGCCCGGCATCAGTAATTTTCTTTCCCGGACACCAAAAAATTCTTGATTTTTAAAAACTATAAAAAACACCATTTTTAAGCGTGAAATTCAACCCCGAATGTAATTCTGGTGTCCATTTTTACATTTGGGTCAAAAAAAAAATTCACCTCCTGGGCACAAAAATCCCTGACCCCGGCATCAGGAATTTTCTTTCCTGGACACCAAAAAATTCTTGATTTTTAAAATCTATGAAAAAAACCATTTTTAAGGATGAAATTCAACCCCGAATCTCATACTGGCCTCAGTTTTTACATTTGTGTCAAAAAATCTTTTTCACCTCCTGGGCACAAAAATCCCTGACTCTGGCATCAGGAATTTTCTTGCCCGGACACCAAAAAAATTCTTGATTTTTAAAAACTATAAAAAGCACCATTTTTAAGGATGAAATTCAACCCCGAAACTAATTCTAGTGTCCATTTTTACATTTGGGTCAAAAAAAAAATTTCACCCCCTGGGCACAAAAATCCCTGACCCCGGCATCAAAAATTTACTTCCCCGCACACCAAAAAAAGCTTGATTTTTAAAAACTATAAAAAACACCATTTTTAAGCGTGAAATTCAACCCCGAATGTAATTCTGGCGTCCGTTTTTACATTTGGGGCAAAAAAAATGTCACCTCCTGGGCACAAAAATCCCTGACTCCGAAATCAGAAATTTACTTGCCCGGACACCAAAAAATGCTTGATTTTTAAAAAGTATAAAAAACACCATTTCTAAGGATGAAATTCAACCCCGAATCTCATACTGGACTCGGTTTTTACATTTGTGTCAAAAAATCTTTTTCACCTCCTGGGCACAAAAATCCCTCACCCCGGCATCAGAAATTTACTAGCCCGGACACCAAAAAATGCTTGATTTTTAAAAAGTATAAAAAACACCATTTTTAAGCGTGAAATTAAACCCCGAATGTAATTCTGGCATCCGTTTTTACATTTGTGTCAACAACGAAATATTCACCTCCTGGGCACAAAAATCCCTCACCCCGGCATCAGGAATTTTCTTCCCCGGACACCAAAAAACCTTGATTTTTAAAATCTATAGAAAACACCATTTTTAAGCATGAAATTAAACCCCAAATCTAATTCTGGCGTCCGTTTTTACATTTGAGTCAAAAAAAAAATGTTCACCTCCTAGGCAAATAAAATCCCTGACCCCGGCATCAGTAATTTTCTTTCCCGGACAACAAAAAATTCTTGATTTTTAAAAAGTATAAAAAACACCATTTCTAAGGATGAAATTCAACCCCGAATCTCATACTGGACTCGGTTTTTACATTTGTGTCAAAAAATCTTTTTCACCTCCTGGGCACAAAAATCCCTCACCCCGGCATCAGGAATTTTCTTCCGCGGACACCAAAAAACCTTGATTTTTAAAATCTAGAGAAAACACCATTTTTAAGCATGAAATTAAACCCCAAATCTAATTCTGGCGTCCGTTTTTACATTTGAGTCAAAAAAAAATGTTCACCTCCTAGGCAAATAAAATCCCTGACCCCGGCATCAGGAATTTTCTTTCCCGGACAACAAAAAATTCTTGATTTTTAAAAACTATAAAAAACACCATTTTTAAGCGTGAAATTCAACCCTGAATGTAATTCTGGTGTCCATTTTTACATTTGGGTCAAAGTATAAAAAACACAATTTTTAAGGACGAAATTCAACCCCGAAACTAATTCTAGTGTCCATTTTTACATTTGGGTTAAAAAAAAAATTTCACCCCCTGGGCACAAAAATCCCTGACTCCGGCATCAGGAATTTTCTTCCCCGGACACCAAAAAATCTTGGTTTTTAAAATCTATGAAAAAAACCATTTTTAAGGATTAAATTCAACCCCGAATCTCATACTGGCCTCGGTTTTTACATTTGTGTCAAAAAAAA
The DNA here is from genome assembly GCF_947247035.1 of Vipera ursinii. Taxonomy (NCBI): domain Eukaryota; kingdom Metazoa; phylum Chordata; class Lepidosauria; order Squamata; family Viperidae; genus Vipera; species Vipera ursinii. Next base: position 72,450 of record NW_028148204.1, on the reverse strand, counting down.
ATTTACCTCCTGGGCACAAAAATCCCTGACCCCGGCATCACGAATTTTCTTCCCCGGACATCAAAAAATCTTGATTTTTAAAATCTATGAAAAAAACCATTTTTAAGGATGAAATTAAAACTCGAATCTAATTCTGGTGTCTGTTTTTACATTTGGGTCAAAAAAAATTTACCTCCTGGGCACAAAAATCCCTGACCCCGGCATCACGAATTTTCTTCCCTGGACACAAAAAAATCTTGATTTTTAAAATCTATGAAAAACACCATTTTCAAGGATGAAATTCAACCCTGAATCTAATTCTGGCGTCCGTTTTTACATTTGGGTCAAAAAAAAATTTTCACCCGCTGGGCACAAAAATCCCTGAACCCGGCAACAGGAATTTTCTTCCCCGGACACCAAAAAATGCTTGATTTTTAAAAACTATAAAAAACACCATTTTTAAGCGTGAAATTCAACCCCGAATGTAATTCTGGCGTCCGTTTTTACATTTGGGTCAAAAAAAATGTCACCTCCTGGGCACAAAAATCCCTGACTCCGAAATCAGAAATTTACTTGCCCGGACACCAAAAAATGCTTGATTTTTAAAAAGTATAAAAAACACCATTTCTAAGGATGAAATTCAACCCCGAATCTCATACTGGACTCGGTTTTTACATTTGTGTCAAAAAATCTTTTTCACCTCCTGGGCACAAAAATCCCTGACCCCGGCATCAGAAATTTACTAGCCCGGACACCAAAAAATGCTTGATCTTTAAAAAGTATAAAAAACACCATTTTTAAGCGTGAAATTAAACCCCGAATGTAATTCTGGCATCCGTTTTTACATTTGGGTCAACAACGAAATATTCACCTCCTGGGCACAAAAATCCCTCACCCCGGCATCAGGAATTTTCTTCCCCGGACACCAAAAAACCTTGATTTTTAAAAAATATAGAAAACACCATTTTTAAGCATGAAATTAAACCCCAAATCTAATTCTGGCGTCCGTTTTTACATTTGAGTCAAAAAAATAATGTTCACCTCCTAGGCAAATAAAATCCCTGACCCCGGCATCAGTAATTTTCTTTCCCGGACAACAAAAAATTCTTGATTTTTAAAAACTATAAAAAACACCATTTTTAAGCGTGAAATTCAACCCCGAATGTAATTCTGGTGTCCATTTTTACATTTGGGTCAAAAAAAAATCACCTCCTGGGCACAAAAATCCCTGACTCCGAAATCAGAAATTTACTTGCCCGGACACCAAAAAATGCTTGATTTTTAAAAAGTATAAAAAACACCATTTCTAAGGATGAAATTCAACCCTGAATCTCATACTGGACTCGGTTTTTACATTTGTGTCAAAAAATCTTTTTCACCTCCTGGGCACAAAAATCCCTCACCCCGGCATCAGGAATTTTCTTCCCCGGACACCAAAAAACCTTGATTTTTAAAATCTAGAGAAAACACCATTTTTAAGCATGAAATTAAACCCCAAATCTAATTCTGGCGTCCGTTTTTACATTTGAGTAAAAAAAAAATGTTCACCTCCTAGGCAAATAAAATCCCTGACCCCGGCATCAGTAATTTTCTTTCCCGGACAACAAAAAATTCTTGATTTTTAAAAACTATAAAAAACACCATTTTTAAGCGTGAAATTCAACCCTGAATGTAATTCTGGTGTCCATTTTTACATTTGGGTCAAAGTATAAAAAACACAATTTTTAAGGACGAAATTCAACCCCGAAACTAATTCTAGTGTCCATTTTTACATTTGGGTTAAAAAAAAATTTCACCCCCTGGGCACAAAAATCCCTGACTCCGGCATCAGGAATTTTCTTCCCCGGACACCAAAAAATCTTGGTTTTTAAAATCTATGAAAAAAACCATTTTTAAGGATGAAATTAAAACTCGAATCTAATTCTGGTGTCTGTTTTTACATTTGGGTCAAAAAAAATTTACCTCCTGGGCACAAAAATCCCTGACCCCGGCATCACGAATTTTCTTCCCTGGACACAAAAAAATCTTGATTTTTAAAATCTATGAAAAACACCATTTTCAAGGATGAAATTCAACCCTGAATCTAATTCTGGCGTCCGTTTTTACATTTGGGTCAAAAAAAAATTTTCACCCGCTGGGCACAAAAATCCCTGAACCCGGCAACAGGAATTTTCTTCCCCGGACACCAAAAAATGCTTGATTTTTAAAAACTATAAAAAACACCATTTTTAAGCGTGAAATTCAACCCCGAATGTAATTCTGGCGTCCGTTTTTACATTTGGGTCAAAAAAAATGTCACCTCCTGGGCACAAAAATCCCTGACTCCGAAATCAGAAATTTACTTGCCCGGACACCAAAAAATGCTTGATTTTTAAAAAGTATAAAAAACACCATTTCTAAGGATGAAATTCAACCCCGAATCTCATACTGGACTCGGTTTTTACATTTGTGTCAAAAAATCTTTTTCACCTCCTGGGCACAAAAATCCCTGACCCCGGCATCAGAAATTTACTAGCCCGGACACCAAAAAATGCTTGATCTTTAAAAAGTATAAAAAACACCATTTTTAAGCGTGAAATTAAACCCCGAATGTAATTCTGGCATCCGTTTTTACATTTGGGTCAACAACGAAATATTCACCTCCTGGGCACAAAAATCCCTCACCCCGGCATCAGGAATTTTCTTCCCCGGACACCAAAAAACCTTGATTTTTAAAAAATATAGAAAACACCATTTTTAAGCATGAAATTAAACCCCAAATCTAATTCTGGCGTCCGTTTTTACATTTGAGTCAAAAAAATAATGTTCACCTCCTAGGCAAATAAAATCCCTGACCCCGGCATCAGTAATTTTCTTTCCCGGACAACAAAAAATTCTTGATTTTTAAAAACTATAAAAAACACCATTTTTAAGCGTGAAATTCAACCCCGAATGTAATTCTGGTGTCCATTTTTACATTTGGGTCAAAAAAAAATCACCTCCTGGGCACAAAAATCCCTGACTCCGAAATCAGAAATTTACTTGCCCGGACACCAAAAAATGCTTGATTTTTAAAAAGTATAAAAAACACCATTTCTAAGGATGAAATTCAACCCCGAATCTCATACTGGACTCGGTTTTTACATTTGTGTCAAAAAATCTTTTTCACCTCCTGGGCACAAAAATCCCTCACCCCGGCATCAGGAATTTTCTTCCCCGGACACCAAAAAACCTTGATTTTTAAAATCTAGAGAAAACACCATTTTTAAGCATGAAATTAAACCCCAAATCTAATTCTGGCGTCCGTTTTTACATTTGAGTAAAAAAAAAATGTTCACCTCCTAGGCAAATAAAATCCCTGACCCCGGCATCAGTAATTTTCTTTCCCGGACAACAAAAAATTCTTGATTTTTAAAAACTATAAAAAACACCATTTTTAAGCGTGAAATTCAACCCTGAATGTAATTCTGGTGTCCATTTTTACATTTGGGTCAAAGTATAAAAAACACAATTTTTAAGGACGAAATTCAACCCCGAAACTAATTCTAGTGTCCATTTTTACATTTGGGTTAAAAAAAAAATTTCACCCCCTGGGCACAAAAATCCCTGACTCCGGCATCAGGAATTTTCTTCCCCGGACACCAAAAAATCTTGGTTTTTAAAATCTATGAAAAAAACCATTTTTAAGGATTAAATTCAACCCCGAATCTCATACTGGCCTCGGTTTTTACATTTGTGTCAAAAAAAAATTTACCTCCTGGGCACAAAAATCCCTGACCCCGGCATCACGAATTTTCTTCCCCGGACATCAAAAAATCTTGATTTTTAAAATCTATGAAAAAAACCATTTTTAAGGATGAAATTAAAACTCGAATCTAATTCTGGTGTCTGTTTTTACATTTGGGTTAAAAAAAATTTACCTCCTGGGCACAAAAATCCCTGACCCCGGCATCACGAATTTTCTTCCCTGGACACAAAAAAATCTTGATTTTTAAAATCTATGAAAAACACCATTTTCAAGGATGAAATTCAACCCTGAATCTAATTCTGGCGTCCGTTTTTACATTTGGGTCAAAAAAAAATTTTCACCCGCTGGGCACAAAAATCCCTGAACCCGGCAACAGGAATTTTCTTCCCCGGACACCAAAAAATGCTTGATTTTTAAAAACTATAAAAAACACCATTTTTAAGCGTGAAATTCAACCCCGAATGTAATTCTGGCGTCCGTTTTTACATTTGGGTCAAAAAAAATGTCACCTCCTGGGCACAAAAATCCCTGACTCCGAAATCAGAAATTTACTTGCCCGGACACCAAAAAATGCTTGATTTTTAAAAAGTATAAAAAACACCATTTCTAAGGATGAAATTCAACCCCGAATCTCATACTGGACTCGGTTTTTACATTTGTGTCAAAAAATCTTTTTCACCTCCTGGGCACAAAAATCCCTCACCCCGGCATCAGAAATTTACTAGCCCGGACACCAAAAAATGCTTGATTTTTAAAAAGTATAAAAAACACCATTTTTAAGCGTGAAATTAAACCCCGAATGTAATTCTGGCATCCGTTTTTACATTTGTGTCAACAACGAAATATTCACCTCCTGGGCACAAAAATCCCTCACCCCGGCATCAGGAATTTTCTTCCCCGGACACCAAAAAACCTTGATTTTTAAAATCTATAGAAAACACCATTTTTAAGCATGAAATTAAACCCCAAATCTAATTCTGGCGTCCGTTTTTACATTTGAGTCAAAAAAAAAATGTTCACCTCCTAGGCAAATAAAATCCCTGACCCCGGCATCAGTAATTTTCTTTCCCGGACAACAAAAAATTCTTGATTTTTAAAAAGTATAAAAAACACCATTTCTAAGGATGAAATTCAACCCCGAATCTCATACTGGACTCGGTTTTTACATTTGTGTCAAAAAATCTTTTTCACCTCCTGGGCACAAAAATCCCTCACCCCGGCATCAGGAATTTTCTTCCGCGGACACCAAAAAACCTTGATTTTTAAAATCTAGAGAAAACACCATTTTTAAGCATGAAATTAAACCCCAAATCTAATTCTGGCGTCCGTTTTTACATTTGAGTCAAAAAAAAATGTTCACCTCCTAGGCAAATAAAATCCCTGACCCCGGCATCAGTAATTTTCTTTCCCGGACAACAAAAAATTCTTGATTTTTAAAAACTATAAAAAACACCATTTTTAAGCGTGAAATTCAACCCTGAATGTAATTCTGGTGTCCATTTTTACATTTGGGTCAAAGTATAAAAAACACAATTTTTAAGGACGAAATTCAACCCCGAAACTAATTCTAGTGTCCATTTTTACATTTGGGTTAAAAAAAAAATTTCACCCCCTGGGCACAAAAATCCCTGACTCCGGCATCAGGAATTTTCTTCCCCGGACACCAAAAAATCTTGGTTTTTAAAATCTATGAAAAAAACCATTTTTAAGGATTAAATTCAACCCCGAATCTCATACTGGCCTCGGTTTTTACATTTGTGTCAAAAAAAAATTTACCTCCTGGGCACAAAAATCCCTGACCCCGGCATCACGAATTTTCTTCCCCGGACATCAAAAAATCTTGATTTTTAAAATCTATGAAAAAAACCATTTTTAAGGATGAAATTAAAACTCGAATCTAATTCTGGTGTCTGTTTTTACATTTGGGTCAAAAAAAATTTACCTCCTGGGCACAAAAATCCCTGACCCCGGCATCACGAATTTTCTTCCCTGGACACAAAAAAATCTTGATTTTTAAAATCTATGAAAAACACCATTTTCAAGGATGAAATTCAACCCTGAATCTAATTCTGGCGTCCGTTTTTACATTTGGGTCAAAAAAAAATTTTCACCCGCTGGGCACAAAAATCCCTGAACCCGGCAACAGGAATTTTCTTCCCCGGACACCAAAAAATGCTTGATTTTTAAAAACTATAAAAAACACCATTTTTAAGCGTGAAATTCAACCCCGAATGTAATTCTGGCGTCCGTTTTTACATTTGGGTCAAAAAAAATGTCACCTCCTGGGCACAAAAATCCCTGACTCCGAAATCAGAAATTTACTTGCCCGGACACCAAAAAATGCTTGATTTTTAAAAAGTATAAAAAACACCATTTCTAAGGATGAAATTCAACCCCGAATCTCATACTGGACTCGGTTTTTACATTTGTGTCAAAAAATCTTTTTCACCTCCTGGGCACAAAAATCCCTGACCCCGGCATCAGAAATTTACTAGCCCGGACACCAAAAAATGCTTGATCTTTAAAAAGTATAAAAAAACACCATTTTTAAGCGTGAAATTAAACCCCGAATGTAATTCTGGCATCCGTTTTTACATTTGGGTCAACAACGAAATATTCACCTCCTGGGCACAAAAATCCCTCACCCCGGCATCAGGAATTTTCTTCCCCGGACACCAAAAAACCTTGATTTTTAAAAAATATAGAAAACACCATTTTTAAGCATGAAATTAAACCCCAAATCTAATTCTGGCGTCCGTTTTTACATTTGAGTCAAAAAAATAATGTTCACCTCCTAGGCAAATAAAATCCCTGACCCCGGCATCAGTAATTTTCTTTCCCGGACAACAAAAAATTCTTGATTTTTAAAAACTATAAAAAACACCATTTTTAAGCGTGAAATTCAACCCCGAATGTAATTCTGGTGTCCATTTTTACATTTGGGTCAAAAAAAAATCACCTCCTGGGCACAAAAATCCCTGACTCCGAAATCAGAAATTTACTTGCCCGGACACCAAAAAATGCTTGATTTTTAAAAAGTATAAAAAACACCATTTCTAAGGATGAAATTCAACCCTGAATCTCATACTGGACTCGGTTTTTACATTTGTGTCAAAAAATCTTTTTCACCTCCTGGGCACAAAAATCCCTCACCCCGGCATCAGGAATTTTCTTCCCCGGACACCAAAAAACCTTGATTTGTAAAATCTAGAGAAAACACCATTTTTAAGCATGAAATTAAACCCCAAATCTAATTCTGGCGTCCGTTTTTACATTTGAGTAAAAAAAAAATGTTCACCTCCTAGGCAAATAAAATCCCTGACCCCGGCATCAGTAATTTTCTTTCCCGGACAACAAAAAATTCTTGATTTTTAAAAACTATAAAAAACACCATTTTTAAGCGTGAAATTCAACCCTGAATGTAATTCTGGTGTCCATTTTTACATTTGGGTCAAAGTATAAAAAACACAATTTTTAAGGACGAAATTCAACCCCGAAACTAATTCTAGTGTCCATTTTTACATTTGGGTTAAAAAAAAATTTCACCCCCTGGGCACAAAAATCCCTGACTCCGGCATCAGGAATTTTCTTCCCCGGACACCAAAAAATCTTGGTTTTTAAAATCTATGAAAAAAACCATTTTTAAGGATGAAATTAAAACTCGAATCTAATTCTGGTGTCTGTTTTTACATTTGGGTCAAAAAAAATTTACCTCCTGGGCACAAAAATCCCTGACCCCGGCATCACGAATTTTCTTCCCTGGACACAAAAAAATCTTGATTTTTAAAATCTATGAAAAACACCATTTTCAAGGATGAAATTCAACCCTGAATCTAATTCTGGCGTCCGTTTTTACATTTGGGTCAAAAAAAAATTTTCACCCGCTGGGCACAAAAATCCCTGAACCCGGCAACAGGAATTTTCTTCCCCGGACACCAAAAAATGCTTGATTTTTAAAAACTATAAAAAACACCATTTTTAAGCGTGAAATTCAACCCCGAATGTAATTCTGGCGTCCGTTTTTACATTTGGGTCAAAAAAAATGTCACCTCCTGGGCACAAAAATCCCTGACTCCGAAATCAGAAATTTACTTGCCCGGACACCAAAAAATGCTTGATTTTTAAAAAGTATAAAAAACACCATTTCTAAGGATGAAATTCAACCCCGAATCTCATACTGGACTCGGTTTTTACATTTGTGTCAAAAAATCTTTTTCACCTCCTGGGCACAAAAATCCCTGACCCCGGCATCAGAAATTTACTAGCCCGGACACCAAAAAATGCTTGATCTTTAAAAAGTATAAAAAACACCATTTTTAAGCGTGAAATTAAACCCCGAATGTAATTCTGGCATCCGTTTTTACATTTGGGTCAACAACGAAATATTCACCTCCTGGGCACAAAAATCCCTCACCCCGGCATCAGGAATTTTCTTCCCCGGACACCAAAAAACCTTGATTTTTAAAAAATATAGAAAACACCATTTTTAAGCATGAAATTAAACCCCAAATCTAATTCTGGCGTCCGTTTTTACATTTGAGTCAAAAAAATAATGTTCACCTCCTAGGCAAATAAAATCCCTGACCCCGGCATCAGTAATTTTCTTTCCCGGACAACAAAAAATTCTTGATTTTTAAAAACTATAAAAAACACCATTTTTAAGCGTGAAATTCAACCCCGAATGTAATTCTGGTGTCCATTTTTACATTTGGGTCAAAAAAAAATCACCTCCTGGGCACAAAAATCCCTGACTCCGAAATCAGAAATTTACTTGCCCGGACACCAAAAAATGCTTGATTTTTAAAAAGTATAAAAAACACCATTTCTAAGGATGAAATTCAACCCTGAATCTCATACTGGACTCGGTTTTTACATTTGTGTCAAAAAATCTTTTTCACCTCCTGGGCACAAAAATCCCTCACCCCGGCATCAGGAATTTTCTTCCCCGGACACCAAAAAACCTTGATTTTTAAAATCTAGAGAAAACACCATTTTTAAGCATGAAATTAAACCCCAAATCTAATTCTGGCGTCCGTTTTTACATTTGAGTAAAAAAAAAATGTTCACCTCCTAGGCAAATAAAATCCCTGACCCCGGCATCAGTAATTTTCTTTCCCGGACAACAAAAAATTCTTGATTTTTAAAAACTATAAAAAACACCATTTTTAAGCGTGAAATTCAACCCTGAATGTAATTCTGGTGTCCATTTTTACATTTGGGTCAAAGTATAAAAAACACAATTTTTAAGGACGAAATTCAACCCCGAAACTAATTCTAGTGTCCATTTTTACATTTGGGTTAAAAAAAAATTTCACCCCCTGGGCACAAAAATCCCTGACTCCGGCATCAGGAATTTTCTTCCCCGGACACCAAAAAATCTTGGTTTTTAAAATCTATGAAAAAAACCATTTTTAAGGATGAAATTAAAACTCGAATCTAATTCTGGTGTCTGTTTTTACATTTGGGTCAAAAAAAATTTACCTCCTGGGCACAAAAATCCCTGACCCCGGCATCACGAATTTTCTTCCCTGGACACAAAAAAATCTTGATTTTTAAAATCTATGAAAAACACCATTTTCAAGGATGAAATTCAACCCTGAATCTAATTCTGGCGTCCGTTTTTACATTTGGGTCAAAAAAAAATTTTCACCCGCTGGGCACAAAAATCCCTGAACCCGGCAACAGGAATTTTCTTCCCCGGACACCAAAAAATGCTTGATTTTTAAAAACTATAAAAAACACCATTTTTAAGCGTGAAATTCAACCCCGAATGTAATTCTGGCGTCCGTTTTTACATTTGGGTCAAAAAAAATGTCACCTCCTGGGCACAAAAATCCCTGACTCCGAAATCAGAAATTTACTTGCCCGGACACCAAAAAATGCTTGATTTTTAAAAAGTATAAAAAACACCATTTCTAAGGATGAAATTCAACCCCGAATCTCATACTGGACTCGGTTTTTACATTTGTGTCAAAAAATCTTTTTCACCTCCTGGGCACAAAAATCCCTGACCCCGGCATCAGAAATTTACTAGCCCGGACACCAAAAAATGCTTGATCTTTAAAAAGTATAAAAAACACCATTTTTAAGCGTGAAATTAAACCCCGAATGTAATTCTGGCATCCGTTTTTACATTTGGGTCAACAACGAAATATTCACCTCCTGGGCACAAAAATCCCTCACCCCGGCATCAGGAATTTTCTTCCCCGGACACCAAAAAACCTTGATTTTTAAAAAATATAGAAAACACCATTTTTAAGCATGAAATTAAACCCCAAATCTAATTCTGGCGTCCGTTTTTACATTTGAGTCAAAAAAATAATGTTCACCTCCTAGGCAAATAAAATCCCTGACCCCGGCATCAGTAATTTTCTTTCCCGGACAACAAAAAATTCTTGATTTTTAAAAACTATAAAAAACACCATTTTTAAGCGTGAAATTCAACCCCGAATGTAATTCTGGTGTCCATTTTTACATTTGGGTCAAAAAAAAATCACCTCCTGGGCACAAAAATCCCTGACTCCGAAATCAGAAATTTACTTGCCCGGACACCAAAAAATGCTTGATTTTTAAAAAGTATAAAAAACACCATTTCTAAGGATGAAATTCAACCCCGAATCTCATACTGGACTCGGTTTTTACATTTGTGTCAAAAAATCTTTTTCACCTCCTGGGCACAAAAATCCCTCACCCCGGCATCAGGAATTTTCTTCCCCGGACACCAAAAAACCTTGATTTTTAAAATCTAGAGAAAACACCATTTTTAAGCATGAAATTAAACCCCAAATCTAATTCTGGCGTCCGTTTTTACATTTGAGTAAAAAAAAAATGTTCACCTCCTAGGCAAATAAAATCCCTGACCCCGGCATCAGTAATTTTCTTTCCCGGACAACAAAAAATTCTTGATTTTTAAAAACTATAAAAAACACCATTTTTAAGCGTGAAATTCAACCCTGAATGTAATTCTGGTGTCCATTTTTACATTTGGGTCAAAGTATAAAAAACACAATTTTTAAGGACGAAATTCAACCCCGAAACTAATTCTAGTGTCCATTTTTACATTTGGGTTAAAAAAAAAATTTCACCCCCTGGGCACAAAAATCCCTGACTCCGGCATCAGGAATTTTCTTCCCCGGACACCAAAAAATCTTGGTTTTTAAAATCTATGAAAAAAACCATTTTTAAGGATTAAATTCAACCCCGAATCTCATACTGGCCTCGGTTTTTACATTTGTGTCAAAAAAAAATTTACCTCCTGGGCACAAAAATCCCTGACCCCGGCATCACGAATTTTCTTCCCCGGACATCAAAAAATCTTGATTTTTAAAATCTATGAAAAAAACCATTTTTAAGGATGAAATTAAAACTCGAATCTAATTCTGGTGTCTGTTTTTACATTTGGGTTAAAAAAAATTTACCTCCTGGGCACAAAAATCCCTGACCCCGGCATCACGAATTTTCTTCCCTGGACACAAAAAAATCTTGATTTTTAAAATCTATGAAAAACACCATTTTCAAGGATGAAATTCAACCCTGAATCTAATTCTGGCGTCCGTTTTTACATTTGGGTCAAAAAAAAATTTTCACCCGCTGGGCACAAAAATCCCTGAACCCGGCAACAGGAATTTTCTTCCCCGGACACCAAAAACTGCTTGATTTTTAAAAACTATAAAAAACACCATTTTTAAGCGTGAAATTCAACCCCGAATGTAATTCTGGCGTCCGTTTTTACATTTGGGTCAAAAAAAATGTCACCTCCTGGGCACAAAAATCCCTGACTCCGAAATCAGAAATTTACTTGCCCGGACACCAAAAAATGCTTGATTTTTAAAAAGTATAAAAAACACCATTTCTAAGGATGAAATTCAACCCCGAATCTCATACTGGCCTCAGTTTTTACATTTGTGTCAAAAAATCTTTTTCACCTCCTGGGCACAAAAATCCCTGACCCCGGCATCAGAAATTTACTAGCCCGGACACCAAAAAATGCTTGATCTTTAAAAAGTATAAAAAACACCATTTTTAAGCGTGAAATTAAACCCCGAATGTAATTCTGGCATCCGTTTTTACATTTGGGTCAACAACGAAATATTCACCTCCTGGGCACAAAAATCCCTCACCCCGGCATCAGGAATTTTCTTCCCCGGACACCAAAAAACCTTGATTTTTAAAAAATATAGAAAACACCATTTTTAAGCATGAAATTAAACCCCAAATCTAATTCTGGCGTCCGTTTTTACATTTGAGTCAAAAAAATAATGTTCACCTCCTAGGCAAATAAAATCCCTGACCCCGGCATCAGTAATTTTCTTTCCCGGACAACAAAAAATTCTTGATTTTTAAAAACTATAAAAAACACCATTTTTAAGCGTGAAATTCAACCCCGAATGTAATTCTGGTGTCCATTTTTACATTTGGGTCAAAAAAAAATCACCTCCTGGGCACAAAAATCCCTGACTCCGAAATCAGAAATTTACTTGCCCGGACACCAAAAAATGCTTGATTTTTAAAAAGTATAAAAAACACCATTTCTAAGGATGAAATTCAACCCCGAATCTCATACTGGACTCGGTTTTTACATTTGTGTCAAAAAATCTTTTTCACCTCCTGGGCACAAAAATCCCTCACCCCGGCATCAGGAATTTTCTTCCCCGGACACCAAAAAACCTTGATTTTTAAAATCTAGAGAAAACACCATTTTTAAGCATGAAATTAAACCCCAAATCTAATTCTGGCGTCCGTTTTTACATTTGAGTAAAAAAAAAATGTTCACCTCCTAGGCAAATAAAATCCCTGACCCCGGCATCAGTAATTTTCTTTCCCGGACAACAAAAAATTCTTGATTTTTAAAAACTATAAAAAACACCATTTTTAAGCGTGAAATTCAACCCTGAATGTAATTCTGGTGTCCATTTTTACATTTGGGTCAAAGTATAAAAAACACAATTTTTAAGGACGAAATTCAACCCCGAAACTAATTCTAGTGTCCATTTTTACATTTGGGTTAAAAAAAAAATTTCACCCCCTGGGCACAAAAATCCCTGACTCCGGCATCAGGAATTTTCTTCCCTGGACACCAAAAAATCTTGGTTTTTAAAATCTATGAAAAAAACCATTTTTAAGGATTAAATTCAACCCCGAATCTCATACTGGCCTCGGTTTTTACATTTGTGTCAAAAAAAAATTTACCTCCTGGGCACAAAAATCCCTGACCCCGGCATCACGAATTTTCTTCCCCGGACATCAAAAAATCTTGATTTTTAAAATCTATGAAAAAAACCATTTTTAAGGATGAAATTAAAACTCGAATCTAATTCTGGTGTCTGTTTTTACATTTGGGTCAAAAAAAATTTACCTCCTGGGCACAAAAATCCCTGACCCCGGCATCACGAATTTTCTTCCCTGGACACAAAAAAATCTTGATTTTTAAAATCTATGAAAAACACCATTTTCAAGGATGAAATTCAACCCTGAATCTAATTCTGGCGTCCGTTTTTACATTTGGGTCAAAAAAAAATTTTCACCCGCTGGGCACAAAAATCCCTGAACCCGGCAACAGGAATTTTCTTCCCCGGACACCAAAAAATGCTTGATTTTTAAAAACTATAAAAAACACCATTTTTAAGCGTGAAATTCAACCCCGAATGTAATTCTGGCGTCCGTTTTTACATTTGGGTCAAAAAAAATGTCACCTCCTGGGCACAAAAATCCCTGACTCCGAAATCAGAAATTTACTTGCCCGGACACCAAAAAATGCTTGATTTTTAAAAAGTATAAAAAACACCATTTCTAAGGATGAAATTCAACCCCGAATCTCATACTGGACTCGGTTTTTACATTTGTGTCAAAAAATCTTTTTCACCTCCTGGGCACAAAAATCCCTGACCCCGGCATCAGAAATTTACTAGCCCGGACACCAAAAAATGCTTGATCTTTAAAAAGTATAAAAAAACACCATTTTTAAGCGTGAAATTAAACCCCGAATGTAATTCTGGCATCCGTTTTTACATTTGGGTCAACAACGAAATATTCACCTCCTGGGCACAAAAATCCCTCACCCCGGCATCAGGAATTTTCTTCCCCGGACACCAAAAAACCTTGATTTTTAAAAAATATAGAAAACACCATTTTTAAGCATGAAATTAAACCCCAAATCTAATTCTGGCGTCCGTTTTTACATTTGAGTCAAAAAAATAATGTTCACCTCCTAGGCAAATAAAATCCCTGACCCCGGCATCAGTAATTTTCTTTCCCGGACAACAAAAAATTCTTGATTTTTAAAAACTATAAAAAACACCATTTTTAAGCGTGAAATTCAACCCCGAATGTAATTCTGGCATCCGTTTTTACATTTGGGTCAACAACGAAAAATTCACCTCCTGGGCACAAATATCCCTGACCCCGGCATCAGAAATTTACTAGCCCAGACACCAAAAAATGCTTGATTTTTAAAAAGTATAAAAAACACAATTTTTAAGCGTGAAATTAAACCCCGAATGTAATTCTGGCATCCGTTTTTACATTTGGGTCAACAACGAAAAATTCACATCCTGGGCACAAAAATCCCTCACCCCGGCATCAGGAATTTTCTTCCACGGACACCAAAAAACCTTGATTTTTAAAATCTATAGAAAACACCATTTTTAAGCATGAAATTAAACCCCAAATCTAATTCTGGCGTCCGTTTTTACATTTGAGTGGAAAATAATTTCACCTCCTGGGCACAAAAGTCCCTGACTCCGGCATCAGGAATTTTCTTCCCCGTACACCAAAAAAATCTTGATTTTTAAAAGCTATGAAAACAACATTTTTAAGGATGAAATTCAAACCCGAATCTCATTCTGATGTCCGTTTTTGGATTTGAGTAAAAAAAAACATTCACCTCCTGGGCCCAAAAATCCCTGACTCCGGCATCAAGAATTTTCTTCCACGGACACCAAAAAAATCTTCATTTTTAAAAACTATGAAAAACACCATTTTGAAGGACGAAATTCAACCCCAAATCTAATTCTGGCATCCGTTTTTACATTTGGGTCAAAAAAAATATTCACCTCCTGGGCACAAAAATCCCTGACTCCGGCATCACGAATTTTCTTCCCTGGACACCAAAAAATGCTTGATTTTTAAAAAGTATAAAAAACTCCATTTTTAAGTGTGAAATTAAATCCCGAATGTAATTCTGGCATCCGTTTTTACATTTGGGTCAACAACAAAAAATTCACCTCCTGGACACAAAAATCCCTGACCCCGGCATCACGAATTTTCTTCCCCGGAAACCAAAAAACCTTGATTTTTAAAAAGTATAAATAACATCATTTTTAAGCGTGAAATTCAACCCCGAATGTAATTCTGGCTTCCGTTTTTACATTTGGGTAAAAAAAAATTCACCTCCTGGGCACAAAAATCCCTGACCCCGGCATCAGGAATTTTCTTCCCCGGAAACCAAAAATCATTGATTTTTAAAATCTATAAAAAAACACCATTTTTAAGGAAGAAATTCAACCCCGAATCTAATTCTGGTGTCCGTTTTTACATTTGGGTCAAAAAAAAAAATTCACCTCCTGGGCACAAAAATCCCTGACACCGGCATCAGGAGTTTTCTTCCCCGGACATCAAAAAATCTTGATTTTTAAAATCTATGAAAAACACCATTTTCAAGGATGAAATTCAACCCTGAATGTAATTCTGGTGTCCGTTTTTACATTTGGGTCAAAAAAAAATTCACCTCCTGGGCACAAAAATCCCTGAAACCGGCATCAGGAATTTTGTCCCCCGGACACCCCAATAATGTTCATTTACAAAAACTATAAAAAACACCATTTTTAAGGATGAAATGCAACCCAAAACCTCATTCTGGAATCGAATTTTACATTTGGGTCAAAAAAAATTTTCACCTCCTGGGCACAAAAATCCCTGACGCCGGCATCAGGAATTTCCTTCCCCGGACACCAAAAATATCTTCATTTATAAAAAGTATAGAAAACACCATTTTTAAGGATGCAATTAAACCTCGAATCTAATTCTGGTGTCTGCTTTTACATTTGGGTCAAAAAACAATTTACCTGCTGGGCATAAAAATTCCTGGCATCACGAATTTTCTTCCCCGGACACAAAAAAATCTTGATTTTTAAAATCTATGAAAAACACCATTTTCAAGGATGAAATTAAACCCCAAATCTAATTCTGGAGTCCGTTTTTACATTTGGGTCAAAAAAAAGTATTTCACCTCCTGGGCACAAAAATCCCTGACCCCGGCATCAAAAATTTACTTGCCCGGACACCAAAAAATGCTTGATTTTTAAAAAGTATAAAAAACACCATTTTTAAGGGTGAAATTAAACCCCAAATCTAATTCTGGCATCCGTTTTTACATTTGGGTCAACAACGAAATATTCACCTCCTGGGCACAAAAATCCCTCACCCCGGCACCAGGAATTTTCTTCCCCGGACACCAAAAAACCTTGATTTTTAAAATCTATAGAAAACACCATTTTTAAGCATGAAATTAAACCCCAAATCTAATTCTGGCGTCCGTTTTTACATTTGAGTCAAAAAAAAAATGTTCACCTCCTAGGCAAAGAAAATCCCTGACCCCGGCAAAAGTAATTTTCTTTCCCGGACAACAAAAAATTCTTGATTTTTAAAAACTATAAAAAACACCATTTTTAAGCGTGAAATTCAACCCGGAATGTAATTCTGGTGTCCATTTTTACATTTGGGTCAAAAAAAAAATTCACCTCCTGGGCACAAAAATCCCTGACCCTGGCATCAGGAATTTTCTTGCCCGGACACCAAAAAATTCTTGATTTTTAAAATCTATGAAAAAAACCATTTTTAAGGATGAAATTAAAACTCGAATCTAATTCTGGTGTCTGTTTTTACATTTGGGTCAAAAAAAATTTACCTCCTGGGCACAAAAATCCTGACCCCGGCATCACGAATTTTCTTCCCTGGACACAAAAAAATCTTGATTTTTAAAATCTATAAAAAACACCATTTCTAAGGATGAAATTCAACCCCGAATCTCATACTGTCCTAGGTTTTTACATTTGTGTCAAAAAAAAAATTCACCTCCTGGGCACAAAAATCCCTGACCCCGTCAACAGGAATTTTCTTCCCCGGACACCAAAAAACCTTGATTTTTAAAATCTATATAAAACACCATTTTTAAGCATGAAATTAAACCCCAAATCTAATTCTGGCGTCCGTTTTTACATTTGGGTAAAAAAAAAATGTTTACCTCCTAGGCAAATAAAATCCCTGACCCCGGCATCAGAAATTTACTTGGCCAGACACCAAAAAATGCTTGATTTTTAAAAAGTATAAAAAACACAATTTTTAAGCGTGAAATTCAACCCCGAATGTAATTCTGGTGTCCATTTTTACATTTGGGTCAAAAAAAAATTCACCTCCTGGGCACAAAAGTCCCTGACCCCAGCATCAGAAATTTACTTCCCCGGACACCAAAAAATGCTTGATTTTTAAAAAGTATAAAAAACACCATTTTTAAGGATTAAATTCAACCCCGAATCTCATACTGGCCTCGGTTTTTACATTTGTGTCAAAAAAAAATTTACCTCCTGGGCACAAAAATCCCTGACCCTGGCATCACGAATTTTCTTCCCCGGACACCAAAAAATCTTGATTTTTAAAATCTATGAAATTCAACCCTGAATCTAATTCTGGCGTCCGTTTTTACATTTGGGTCAAAAAAAAATTTTCACCCGCTGGGCACAAAAATCCCTGAACCCGGCAACAGGAATTTTCTTCCCCGGACACCAAAAAATGCTTGATTTTTAAAAACTATAAAAAACACCATTTTTAAGCGTGAAATTCAACCCCGAATGTAATTCTGGCGTCCGTTTTTACATTTGGGTCAAAAAAAATGTCACCTCCTGGGCACAAAAATCCCTGACCCCGGCATCAGAAATTTACTAGCCCGGACACCAAAAAATGCTTGATTTTTTATACTTTTTAGTATAAAAAACACCATTTTTAAGCGTGAAATTAAACCCCGAATGTAATTCTGGCATCCGTTTTTACATTTGGGAAAACAACGAAATATTCACCTCCTGGGCACAAAAATCCCTCACCCCGGCATCAGGAATTTTCTTCCACGGACACCAAAAAACCTTGATTTTTAAAATCTATAGAAAACACCATTTTTAAGCATGAAATTAAACCCCAAATCTAATTCTGGCATCCGTTTTTACATTTGAGTCAAAAAAAAAATGTTCACCTCCTAGGCAAATAAAATCCCTGACCCCGGCATCAGTAATTTTCTTTCCCGGACAACAAAAAATTCTTGATTTTTAAAAAGTATAAAAAACACCATTTTTAAGCGTGAAATTCAACCCCGAATGTAATTCTGGCATCCGTTTTTACATTTGGGTCAACAATGAAAAATTCACCACCTGGGCACAAAAATCCCTGACCCCGGCATCAGAAATTTACTAGCCCGGACACCAAAAAATGCTTGATTTTTAAAAAGTATAAAAAACACAATTTTTAAGCGTGAATTTAAACCCCGAATGTAATTCTGGCATCCGTTTTTACATTTGGGTCAACAACGAAAAATTCACCTCCTGGGCACAAAAATCCCTCACCCCGGCATCAGGAATTTTCTTCCCCGGACACGAAAAAACCTTGATTTTTAAAATCTATAGAAAAAACCATTTTTAAGCATGAAATTAAACCCCAAATCTAATTCTGGCATCCGTTTTTACATTTGAGTGGAAAATAATTTCACCTCCTGGGCACAAAAGTCCCTGACTCCGGCATCAGGAATTTTCTTCCCCGGACACCAAAAAATTCTTGATTTTTAAAAGCTATAAAAAACACCATTTTTAAGCACGAAATTCAACCCCGAATCTCATTCCGGCGTCTGTTTATAGATTTGGGTGGGGAAAAAAAATTCACCTCCTGGGCACAAAACTCTCTGACCCCGGCATCAGGAATTTTCTTCCCCGTACACCAAAAAAATCTTGATTTTTAAAAGCTATGAAAAACACCATTTTTAAGCACGAAATTCAACCCCGAATCTCATTCCGGTGTCCGTTTATAGATTTGGGTGGAAAAAAAAATTCACCTCCTGGGCACAAAAATCCCTGACCCCGGCATCAGGAATTTTCTTCCCCGGAAACCAAAAAAATCTTGATTTTTAAATGCTATGAAAAATGACATTTTTAAGGACAAAAAGCAACCCCGAATCTCATTCTGGTGTCCGTTTTTAGATTTGAGTAAAAAAAACACCATTTTTAAGGGTGAAATTAAACCCCAAATCTAATTCTGGCATCCGTTTTTACATTTGGGTCAACAACGAAATATTCACCTCCTGGGCACAAAAATCCCTCACCCCGGCACCAGGAATTTTCTTCCCCGGACACCAAAAAACCTTGATTTTTAAAATCTATAGAAAACACCATTTTTAAGCATGAAATTAAACCCCAAATCTAATTCTGGCGTCCGTTTTTACATTTGAGTCAAAAAAAAAATGTTCACCTCCTAGGCAAAGAAAATCCCTGACCCCGGCAAAAGTAATTTTCTTTCCCGGACAACAAAAAATTCTTGATTTTTAAAAACTATAAAAAACACCATTTTTAAGCGTGAAATTCAACCCGGAATGTAATTCTGGTGTCCATTTTTACATTTGGGTCAAAAAAAAAATTCACCTCCTGGGCACAAAAATCCCTGACCCTGGCATCAGGAATTTTCTTGCCCGGACACCAAAAAATTCTTGATTTTTAAAATCTATGAAAAAAACCATTTTTAAGGATGAAATTAAAACTCGAATCTAATTCTGGTGTCTGTTTTTACATTTGGGTCAAAAAAAATTTACCTCCTGGGCACAAAAATCCTGACCCCGGCATCACGAATTTTCTTCCCTGGACACAAAAAAATCTTGATTTTTAAAATCTATAAAAAACACCATTTCTAAGGATGAAATTCAACCCCGAATCTCATACTGTCCTAGGTTTTTACATTTGTGTCAAAAAAAAAATTCACCTCCTGGGCACAAAAATCCCTGACCCCGTCAACAGGAATTTTCTTCCCCGGACACCAAAAAACCTTGATTTTTAAAATCTATATAAAACACCATTTTTAAGCATGAAATTAAACCCCAAATCTAATTCTGGCGTCCGTTTTTACATTTGGGTAAAAAAAAAATGTTTACCTCCTAGGCAAATAAAATCCCTGACCCCGGCATCAGAAATTTACTTGGCCAGACACCAAAAAATGCTTGATTTTTAAAAAGTATAAAAAACACAATTTTTAAGCGTGAAATTCAACCCCGAATGTAATTCTGGTGTCCATTTTTACATTTGGGTCAAAAAAAAATTCACCTCCTGGGCACAAAAGTCCCTGACCCCAGCATCAGAAATTTACTTCCCCGGACACCAAAAAATGCTTGATTTTTAAAAAGTATAAAAAACACCATTTTTAAGGATTAAATTCAACCCCGAATCTCATACTGGCCTCGGTTTTTACATTTGTGTCAAAAAAAAATTTACCTCCTGGGCACAAAAATCCCTGACCCTGGCATCACGAATTTTCTTCCCCGGACACCAAAAAATCTTGATTTTTAAAATCTATGAAATTCAACCCTGAATCTAATTCTGGCGTCCGTTTTTACATTTGGGTCAAAAAAAAATTTTCACCCGCTGGGCACAAAAATCCCTGAACCCGGCAACAGGAATTTTCTTCCCCGGACACCAAAAAATGCTTGATTTTTAAAAACTATAAAAAACACCATTTTTAAGCGTGAAATTCAACCCCGAATGTAATTCTGGCGTCCGTTTTTACATTTGGGTCAAAAAAAATGTCACCTCCTGGGCACAAAAATCCCTGACCCCGGCATCAGAAATTTACTAGCCCGGACACAAAAAAATGCTTGATTTTTTATACTTTTTAGTATAAAAAACACCATTTTTAAGCGTGAAATTAAACCCCGAATGTAATTCTGGCATCCGTTTTTACATTTGGGAAAACAACGAAATATTCACCTCCTGGGCACAAAAATCCCTCACCCCGGCATCAGGAATTTTCTTCCCCGGACACCAAAAAACCTTGATTTTTAAAATCTATAGAAAACACCATTTTTAAGCATGAAATTAAACCCCAAATCTAATTCTGGCATCCGTTTTTACATTTGAGTCAAAAAAAAAATGTTCACCTCCTAGGCAAATAAAATCCCTGACCCCGGCATCAGTAATTTTCTTTCCCGGACAACAAAAAATTCTTGATTTTTAAAAAGTATAAAAAACACCATTTTTAAGCGTGAAATTCAACCCCGAATGTAATTCTGGCATCCGTTTTTACATTTGGGTCAACAATGAAAAATTCACCTCCTGGGCACAAAAATCCCTGACCCCGGCATCAGAAATTTACTAGCCCGGACACCAAAAAATGCTTGATTTTTAAAAAGTATAAAAAACACAATTTTTAAGCGTGAATTTAAACCCCGAATGTAATTCTGGCATCCGTTTTTACATTTGGGTCAACAACGAAAAATTCACCTCCTGGGCACAAAAATCCCTCACCCCGGCATCAGGAATTTTCTTCCCCGGACACGAAAAAACCTTGATTTTTAAAATCTATAGAAAAAACCATTTTTAAGCATGAAATTAAACCCCAAATCTAATTCTGGCATCCGTTTTTACATTTGAGTGGAAAATAATTTCACCTCCTGGGCACAAAAGTCCCTGACTCCGGCATCAGGAATTTTCTTCCCCGGACACCAAAAAATTCTTGATTTTTAAAAGCTATAAAAAACACCATTTTTAAGCACGAAATTCAACCCCGAATCTCATTCCGGCATCTGTTTATAGATTTGGGTGGGGAAAAAAAATTCACCTCCTGGGCACAAAACTCTCTGACCCCGGCATCAGGAATTTTCTTCCCCGTACACCAAAAAAATCTTGATTTTTAAAAGCTATGAAAAACACCATTTTTAAGCACGAAATTCAACCCCGAATCTCATTCCGGTGTCCGTTTATAGATTTGGGTGGAAAAAAAAATTCACCTCCTGGGCACAAAAATCCCTGACCCCGGCATCAGGAATTTTCTTCCCCGGAAACCAAAAAAATCTTGATTTTTAAATGCTATGAAAAATGACATTTTTAAGGACAAAAAGCAACCCCGAATCTCATTCTGGTGTCCGTTTTTAGATTTGAGTAAAAATAAACATTCACCTCCTGGGCACAAAAATCCCTGACTCCGGCATCAGGAATTTTCTTCCCTGGACACCAAAAATATCTTCATTTATAAAAAGTATAGAAAACACCATTTTTAAGGATGCAATTAAACCTCGAATCTAATTCTGGTGTCTGCTTTTACATTTGGGTCAAAAAACAATTTACCTGCTGGGCATAAAAATTCCTGGCATCACGAATTTTCTTCCCCGGACACAAAAAAATCTTGATTTTTAAAATCTATGAAAAACACCATTTTCAAGGATGAAATTAAACCCCAAATCTAATTCTGGAGTCCGTTTTTACATTTGGGTCAAAAAAAAAATTTCACCTCCTGGGCACAAAAATCCCTGACCCCAGCATCACGAATTTTCTTCCCCGGACACCAAAAAATGCTTGATTTTTAAAAACTATTAAAAACACCATTTCTAAAGATGAAATTCAACCCCGAATCTCATATTCGCCTCGGTTTTTACATTTGTGTCAAAAAATTTTTACCTCCTGGGCACAAAAATCCCTGATCACGAATTTTCTTCCCCGGACACCAAAAAATCTTGATTTTTAAAATCTATGAAAAAAACCATTTTTAAGGATGAAATTAAAACTCGAATCTAATTCTGGTGTCTGTTTTTACATTTGGGTCAAAAAAAATTTACCTCCTGGGCACAAAAATCCCTGACCCCGGCATCACGAATTTTCTTCCCTGGACACAAAAAAATCTTGATTTTTAAAATCTATAAAAAACACCATTTCTAAGGATGAAATTCAACCCCGAATCTCATACTGGCCTAGGTTTTTACATTTGTGTCAAAAAATCTTTTTCACCTCCTGGGCACAAAAATCCTTGACTCTGGCATCAGGAATTTTGTTGCCCGGACACCAAAAAATTCTTGATTTTTAAAAACTATAAAAAGCACCATTTTTAAGGACGAAATTCAACCCCGAAACTAATTCTAGTGTCCATTTTTACATTTGGGTCAAAAAAAAAATTTCACCCCCTGGGCACAAAAATCCCTGACCCCGGCATCAAAAATTTACTTTCCCGGACACCAAAAAATGCTTGATTTTTAAAATCTATAGAAAACACCATTTTTAAGCATGAAATTAAACCCCAAATCTAATTCTGGCGTCTGTTTTTACATTTGAGTAAAAAAAAAATGTTCACCTCCTAGGCAAATAAAATCCCTGACCCCGGCAAAAGTAATTTTCTTTCCCGGACAACAAAAAATTCTTGATTTTTAAAAACTATAAAAAACACCAGTTTTAAGCGTGAAATTCAACCCCGAATGTAATTCTGGTGTCCATTTTTACATTTGGGTCAAAAAAAAAATTTCACCCCCTGGGCACAAAAATCCCTGACTCCGGCATCAGGAATTTTCTTCCCCGGACACCAAAAAATCTTGGTTTTTAAAATCTATGAAAAAAACCATTTTTAAGGATTAAATTCAACCCCGAATCTCATACTGGCCTCGGTTTTTACATTTGTGTCAAAAAAAAAATTTACCTCCTGGGCACAAAAATCCCTGACCCCGGCATCACGAATTTTCTTCCCCGGACACCAAAAAACCTTGATTTTTAAAATCTAGAGAAAACACCATTTTTAAGCATGAAATTAAACCCCAAATCTAATTCTGGCGTCCGTTTTTACATTTGAGTCAAAAAAAAATGTTCACCTCCTAGGCAAATAAAATCCCTGACCCCGGCATCAGTAATTTTCTTTCCCGGACAACAAAAAATTCTTGATTTTTAAAAACTATAAAAAACACCATTTTTAAGCGTGAAATTCAACCCTGAATGTAATTCTGGTGTCCATTTTTACATTTGGGTCAAAGTATAAAAAACACAATTTTTAAGGACGAAATTCAACCCCGAAACTAATTCTAGTGTCCATTTTTACATTTGGGTTAAAAAAAAAATTTCACCCCCTGGGCACAAAAATCCCTGACTCCGGCATCAGGAATTTTCTTCCCCGGACACCAAAAAATCTTGGTTTTTAAAATCTATGAAAAAAACCATTTTTAAGGATTAAATTCAACCCCGAATCTCATACTGGCCTCGGTTTTTACATTTGTGTCAAAAAAAAATTTACCTCCTGGGCACAAAAATCCCTGACCCCGGTATCACGAATTTTCTTCCCCGGACATCAAAAAATCTTGATTTTTAAAATCTATGAAAAAAACCATTTTTAAGGATGAAATTAAAACTCGAATCTAATTCTGGTGTCTGTTTTTACATTTGGGTCAAAAAAAATTTACCTCCTGGGCACAAAAATCCCTGACCCCGGCATCACGAATTTTCTTCCCTGGACACAAAAAAATCTTGATTTTTAAAATCTATGAAAAACACCATTTTCAAGGATGAAATTCAACCCTGAATCTAATTCTGGCGTCCGTTTTTACATTTGGGTCAAAAAAAAATTTTCACCCGCTGGGCACAAAAATCCCTGAACCCGGCAACAGGAATTTTCTTCCCCGGACACCAAAAAATGCTTGATTTTTAAAAACTATAAAAAACACCATTTTTAAGCGTGAAATTCAACCCCGAATGTAATTCTGGCGTCCGTTTTTACATTTGGGTCAAAAAAAATGTCACCTCCTGGGCACAAAAATCCCTGACTCCGAAATCAGAAATTTACTTGCCCGGACACCAAAAAATGCTTGATTTTTAAAAAGTATAAAAAACACCATTTCTAAGGATGAAATTCAACCCCGAATCTCATACTGGACTCGGTTTTTACATTTGTGTCAAAAAATCTTTTTCACCTCCTGGGCACAAAAATCCCTGACCCCGGAATCAGAAATTTACTAGCCCGGACACCAAAAAATGCTTGATCTTTAAAAAGTATAAAAAACACCATTTTTAAGCGTGAAATTAAACCCCGAATGTAATTCTGGCATCCGTTTTTACATTTGGGTCAACAACGAAATATTCACCTCCTGGGCACAAAAATCCCTCACCCCGGCATCAGGAATTTTCTTCCCCGGACACCAAAAAACCTTGATTTTTAAAAAATATAGAAAACACCATTTTTAAGCATGAAATTAAACCCCAAATCTAATTCTGGCGTCCGTTTTTACATTTGAGTCAAAAAAATAATGTTCACCTCCTAGGCAAATAAAATCCCTGACCCCGGCATCAGTAATTTTCTTTCCCGGACAACAAAAAATTCTTGATTTTTAAAAACTATAAAAAACACCATTTTTAAGCGTGAAATTCAACCCCGAATGTAATTCTGGTGTCCATTTTTACATTTGGGTCAAAAAAAAATCACCTCCTGGGCACAAAAATCCCTGACTCCGAAATCAGAAATTTACTTGCCCGGACACCAAAAAATGCTTGATTTTTAAAAAGTATAAAAAACACCATTTCTAAGGATGAAATTCAACCCCGAATCTCATACTGGACTCGGTTTTTACATTTGTGTCAAAAAATCTTTTTCACCTCCTGGGCACAAAAATCCCTCACCCCGGCATCAGGAATTTTCTTCCCCGGACACCAAAAAACCTTGATTTTTAAAATCTAGAGAAAACACCATTTTTAAGCATGAAATTAAACCCCAAATCTAATTCTGGCGTCCGTTTTTACATTTGAGTCAAAAAAAAATGTTCACCTCCTAGGCAAATAAAATCCCTGACCCCGGCATCAGTAATTTTCTTTCCCGGACAACAAAAAATTCTTGATTTTTAAAAACTATAAAAAAACACCATTTTTAAGCGTGAAATTCAACCCTGAATGTAATTCTGGTGTCCATTTTTACATTTGGGTCAAAGTATAAAAAACACAATTTTTAAGGACGAAATTCAACCCCGAAACTAATTCTAGTGTCCATTTTTACATTTGGGTTAAAAAAAAAATTTCACCCCCTGGGCACAAAAATCCCTGACTCCGGCATCAGGAATTTTCTTCCCCGGACACCAAAAAATCTTGGTTTTTAAAATCTATGAAAAAAACCATTTTTAAGGATGAAATTAAAACTCGAATCTAATTCTGGTGTCTGTTTTTACATTTGGGTCAAAAAAAATTTACCTCCTGGGCACAAAAATCCCTGACCCCGGCATCACGAATTTTCTTCCCTGGACACAAAAAAATCTTGATTTTTAAAATCTATGAAAAACACCATTTTCAAGGATGAAATTCAACCCTGAATCTAATTCTGGCATCCGTTTTTACATTTGGGTCAAAAAAAAATTTTCACCCGCTGGGCACAAAAATCCCTGAACCCGGCAACAGGAATTTTCTTCCCCGGACACCAAAAAATGCTTGATTTTTAAAAACTATAAAAAACACCATTTTTAAGCGTGAAATTCAACCCCGAATGTAATTCTGGCGTCCGTTTTTACATTTGGGTCAAAAAAAATGTCACCTCCTGGGCACAAAAATCCCTGACTCCGAAATCAGAAATTTACTTGCCCGGACACCAAAAAATGCTTGATTTTTAAAAAGTATAAAAAACACCATTTCTAAGGATGAAATTCAACCCCGAATCTCATACTGGACTCGGTTTTTACATTTGTGTCAAAAAATCTTTTTCACCTCCTGGGCACAAAAATCCCTGACCCCGGCATCAGAAATTTACTAGCCCGGACACCAAAAAATGCTTGATCTTTAAAAAGTATAAAAAACACCATTTTTAAGCGTGAAATTAAACCCCGAATGTAATTCTGGCATCCGTTTTTACATTTGGGTCAACAACGAAATATTCACCTCCTGGGCACAAAAATCCCTCACCCCGGCATCAGGAATTTTCTTCCCCGGACACCAAAAAACCTTGATTTTTAAAAAATATAGAAAACACCATTTTTAAGCATGAAATTAAACCCCAAATCTAATTCTGGCGTCCGTTTTTACATTTGAGTCAAAAAAATAATGTTCACCTCCTAGGCAAATAAAATCCCTGACCCCGGCATCAGTAATTTTCTTTCCCGGACAACAAAAAATTCTTGATTTTTAAAAACTATAAAAAACACCATTTTTAAGCGTGAAATTCAACCCCGAATGTAATTCTGGTGTCCATTTTTACATTTGGGTCAAAAAAAAATCACCTCCTGGGCACAAAAATCCCTGACTCCGAAATCAGAAATTTACTTGCCCGGACACCAAAAAATGCTTGATTTTTAAAAAGTATAAAAAACACCATTTCTAAGGATGAAATTCAACCCCGAATCTCATACTGGACTCGGTTTTTACATTTGTGTCAAAAAATCTTTTTCACCTCCTGGGCACAAAAATCCCTCACCCCGGCATCAGGAATTTTCTTCCCCGGACACCAAAAAACCTTGATTTTTAAAATCTAGAGAAAACACCATTTTTAAGCATGAAATTAAACCCCAAATCTAATTCTGGCGTCCGTTTTTACATTTGAGTCAAAAAAAAATGTTCACCTCCTAGGCAAATAAAATCCCTGACCCCGGCATCAGTAATTTTCTTTCCCGGACAACAAAAAATTCTTGATTTTTAAAAACTATAAAAAACACCATTTTTAAGCGTGAAATTCAACCCTGAATGTAATTCTGGTGTCCATTTTTACATTTGGGTCAAAGTATAAAAAACACAATTTTTAAGGACGAAATTCAACCCCGAAACTAATTCTAGTGTCCATTTTTACATTTGGGTTAAAAAAAAAATTTCACCCCCTGGGCACAAAAATCCCTGACTTGCTTGATTTTTAAAAAGTATAAAAAACACAATTTTTAAGCGTGAAATTAAACCCCGAATGTAATTCTGGCATCCGTTTTTACATTTGGGTCAACAACGAAAAATTCACATCCTGGGCACAAAAATCCCTCACCCCGGCATCAGGAATTTTCTTCCACGGACACCAAAAAACCTTGATTTTTAAAATCTATAGAAAACACCATTTTTAAGCATGAAATTAAACCCCAAATCTAATTCTGGCGTCCGTTTTTACATTTGAGTGGAAAATAATTTCACCTCCTGGGCACAAAAGTCCCTGACTCCGGCATCAGGAATTTTCTTCCCCGTACACCAAAAAAATCTTGATTTTTAAAAGCTATGAAAACAACATTTTTAAGGATGAAATTCAAACCCGAATCTCATTCTGATGTCCGTTTTTGGATTTGAGTAAAAAAAAACATTCACCTCCTGGGCCCAAAAATCCCTGACTCCGGCATCAAGAATTTTCTTCCACGGACACCAAAAAAATCTTCATTTTTAAAAACTATGAAAAACCCCATTTTGAAGGACGAAATTCAACCCCAAATCTAATTCTGGCATCCGTTTTTACATTTGGGTCAAAAAAAATATTCACCTCCTGGGCACAAAAATCCCTGACTCCGGCATCACGAATTTTCTTCCCCGGACACCAAAAAATGCTTGATTTTTAAAAAGTATAAAAAACTCCATTTTTAAGTGTGAAATTAAATCCCGAATGTAATTCTGGCATCCGTTTTTACATTTGGGTCAACAACAAAAAATTCACCTCCTGGACACAAAAATCCCTGACCCCGGCATCACGAATTTTCTTCCCCGGAAACCAAAAAACCTTGATTTTTAAAAAGTATAAATAACATCATTTTTAAGCGTGAAATTCAACCCCGAATGTAATTCTGGCTTCCGTTTTTACATTTGGGTAAAAAAAAATTCACCTCCTGGGCACAAAAATCCCTGACCCCGGCATCAGGAATTTTCTTCCCCGGAAACCAAAAATCATTGATTTTTAAAATCTATAGAAAACACCATTTTTAAGGAAGAAATTCAACCCCGAATCTAATTCTGGTGTCCGTTTTTACATTTGGGTCAAAAAAAAAATTTCACCTCCTGGGCACAAAAATCCCTTACACCGGCATCAGGAGTTTTCTTCCCCGGACATCAAAAAATCTTGATTTTTAAAATCTATGAAAAACACCATTTTTAAGGATGAAATTAAAACTCGAATCTAATTCTGGTGTCTGTTTTTACATTTGGGTCAAAAAAAATTTACCTCCTGGGCACAAAAATCCTGACCCCGGCATCACGAATTTTCTTCCCTGGACACAAAAAAATCTTGATTTTTAAAATCTATAAAAAACACCATTTCTAAGGATGAAATTCAACCCCGAATCTCATACTGTCCTAGGTTTTTACATTTGTGTCAAAAAAAAAATTCACCTCCTGGGCACAAAAATCCTTGACTCTGGCATCAGGAATTTTCTTCCCCGGACACCAAAAAACCTTGATTTTTAAAATCTATATAAAACACCATTTTTAAGCATGAAATTAAACCCCAAATCTAATTCTGGCGTCCGTTTTTACATTTGGGTAAAAAAAAAATGTTTACCTCCTAGGCAAATAAAATCCCTGACCCCGGCATCAGAAATTTACTTGGCCAGACACCAAAAAATGCTTGATTTTTAAAAAGTATAAAAAACACAATTTTTAAGCGTGAAATTCAACCCCGAATGTAATTCTGGTGTCCATTTTTACATTTGGGTCAAAAAAACATTCACCTCCTGGGCACAAAAGTCCCTGACCCCAGCATCAGAAATTTACTTCCCCGGACACCAAAAAATGCTTGATTTTTAAAAAGTATAAAAAACACCATTTTTAAGGATTAAATTCAACCCCGAATCTCATACTGGCCTCGGTTTTTACATTTGTGTCAAAAAAAAATTTACCTCCTGGGCACAAAAATCCCTGACCCTGGCATCACGAATTTTCTTCCCCGGACACCAAAAAATCTTGATTTTTAAAATCTATGAAATTCAACCCTGAATCTAATTCTGGCGTCCGTTTTTACATTTGGGTCAAAAAAAAATTTTCACCCGCTGGGCACAAAAATCCCTGAACCCGGCAACAGGAATTTTCTTCCCCGGACACCAAAAAATGCTTGATTTTTAAAAACTATAAAAAACACCATTTTTAAGCGTGAAATTCAACCCCGAATGTAATTCTGGCGTCCGTTTTTACATTTGGGTCAAAAAAAATGTCACCTCCTGGGCACAAAAATCCCTGACCCCGGCATCAGAAATTTACTAGCCCGGACACCAAAAAATGCTTGATTTTTTATACTTTTTAGTATAAAAAACACCATTTTTAAGCGTGAAATTAAACCCCGAATGTAATTCTGGCATCCGTTTTTACATTTGGGAAAACAACGAAATATTCACCTCCTGGGCACAAAAATCCCTCACCCCGGCATCAGGAATTTTCTTCCCCGGACACCAAAAAACCTTGATTTTTAAAATCTATAGAAAACACCATTTTTAAGCATGAAATTAAACCCCGAATCTAATTCTGGCATCCGTTTTTACATTTGAGTCAAAAAAAAAATGTTCACCTCCTAGGCAAATAAAATCCCTGACCCCGGCATCAGTAATTTTCTTTCCCGGACAACAAAAAATTCTTGATTTTTAAAAAGTATAAAAAACACCATTTTTAAGCGTGAAATTCAACCCCGAATGTAATTCTGGCATCCGTTTTTACATTTGGGTCAACAATGAAAAATTCACCTCCTGGGCACAAAAATCCCTGACCCCGGCATCAGAAATTTACTAGCCCGGACACCAAAAAATGCTTGATTTTTAAAAAGTATAAAAAACACAATTTTTAAGCGTGAATTTAAACCCCGAATGTAATTCTGGCATCCGTTTTTACATTTGGGTCAACAACGAAAAATTCACCTCCTGGGCACAAAAATCCCTCACCCCGGCATCAGGAATTTTCTTCCCCGGACACGAAAAAACCTTGATTTTTAAAATCTATAGAAAAAACCATTTTTAAGCATGAAATTAAACCCCAAATCTAATTCTGGCATCCGTTTTTACATTTGAGTGGAAAATAATTTCACCTCCTGGGCACAAAAGTACCTGACTCCGGCATCAGGAATTTTCTTCCCCGGACACCAAAAAATTCTTGATTTTTAAAAGCTATAAAAAACACCATTTTTAAGCACGAAATTCAACCCCGAATCTCATTCCGGTGTCCGTTTATAGATTTGGGTGGAAAAAAAAATTCACCTCCTGGGCACAAAAATCCCTGACCCCGGCATCAGGAATTTTCTTCCCCGGAAACCAAAAAAATCTTGATTTTTAAATGCTATGAAAAATGACATTTTTAAGGACAAAAAGCAACCCCGAATCTCATTCTGGTGTCCGTTTTTAGATTTGAGTAAAAATAAACATTCACCTCCTGGGCACAAAAATCCCTGACTCCGGCATCAGGAATTTTCTTCCCTGGACACCAAAAATATCTTCATTTATAAAAAGTATAGAAAACACCATTTTTAAGGATGCAATTAAACCTCGAATCTAATTCTGGTGTCTGCTTTTACATTTGGGTCAAAAAACAATTTACCTGCTGGGCATAAAAATTCCTGGCATCACGAATTTTCTTCCCCGGACACAAAAAAATCTTGATTTTTAAAATCTATGAAAAACACCATTTTCAAGGATGAAATTAAACCCCAAATCTAATTCTGGAGTCCGTTTTTACATTTGGGTCAAAAAAAAAATTTCACCTCCTGGGCACAAAAATCCCTGACCCCAGCATCACGAATTTTCTTCCCCGGACACCAAAAAATGCTTGATTTTTAAAAACTATTAAAAACACCATTTCTAAAGATGAAATTCAACCCCGAATCTCATATTCGCCTCGGTTTTTACATTTGTGTCAAAAAAATTTTACCTCCTGGGCACAAAAATCCCTGATCACGAATTTTCTTCCCCGGACACCAAAAAATCTTGATTTTTAAAATCTATGAAAAAAACCATTTTTAAGGATGAAATTAAAACTCGAATCTAATTCTGGTGTCTGTTTTTACATTTGGGTCAAAAAAAATTTACCTCCTGGGCACAAAAATCCCTGACCCCGGCATCACGAATTTTCTTCCCTGGACACAAAAAAATCTTGATTTTTAAAATCTATAAAAAACACCATTTCTAAGGATGAAATTCAACCCCGAATCTCATACTGGCCTAGGTTTTTACATTTGTGTCAAAAAATCTTTTTCACCTCCTGGGCACAAAAATCCTTGACTCTGGCATCAGGAATTTTGTTGCCCGGACACCAAAAAATTCTTGATTTTTAAAAACTATAAAAAGCACCATTTTTAAGGACGAAATTCAACCCCGAAACTAATTCTAGTGTCCATTTTTACATTTGGATCAAAAAAAAAATTTCACCCCCTGGGCACAAAAATCCCTGACCCCGGCATCAAAAATTTACTTGCCCGGACACCAAAAAATGCTTGATTTTTAAAATCTATA
Source organism: Vipera ursinii (assembly GCF_947247035.1). Taxonomy (NCBI): domain Eukaryota; kingdom Metazoa; phylum Chordata; class Lepidosauria; order Squamata; family Viperidae; genus Vipera; species Vipera ursinii. Next base: position 40,351 of record NW_028148204.1, on the reverse strand, counting down.
GAAAACACCATTTTTAAGCATGAAATTAAACCCCAAATCTAATTCTGGCGTCCGTTTTTACATTTGAGTAAAAAAAAAAATGTTCACCTCCTAGGCAAATAAAATCCCTGACCCCGGCAAAAGTAATTTTCTTTCCCGGACAACAAAAAATTCTTGATTTTTAAAAACTATAAAAAACACCAGTTTTAAGCGTGAAATTCAACCCCGAATGTAATTCTGGTGTCCATTTTTACATTTGGGTCAAAAAAAAAATTTCACCCCCTGGGCACAAAAATCCCTGACCCCGGCATCAAAAATTTACTTGCCCGGACACCAAAAAATGCTTGATTTTTAAAAAGTATAAAAAACACCATTTCTAAGGATGAAATTCAACCCCGTATCTCATACTGGGCTCGGTTTTTACATTTGTGTCAAAAAATCTTTTTCACCTCCTGGGCACAAAAATCCCTGACCCCGGCATCAGAAATTTACTAGCCCGGACACCAAAAAATGCTTGATTTTTAAAAAGTATAAAAAACACCATTTTTAAGCGTGAAATTAAACCCCGAATGTAATTCTGGCATCCGTTTTTACATTTGGGTCAACAACGAAATATTCACCTCCTGGGCACAAAAATCCCTCACCCCGGCATCAGGAATTTTCTTCCCCGGACACCAAAAAACCTTGATTTTTAAAATCTATAGAAAACACCATTTTTAAGCATGAAATTAAACCCCAAATCTAATTCTGGCGTCCGTTTTTACATTTGAGTCAAAAAAAAATGTTCACCTCCTAGGCAAATAAAATCCCTGACCCCGGCATCAGTAATTTTCTTTCCCGGACAACAAAAAATTCTTGATTTTTAAAAACTATAAAAAACACCATTTTTAAGCGTGAAATTCAACCCCGAATGTAATTCTGGTGTCCATTTTTACATTTGGGTCAAAAAAAAATTCACCTCCTGGGCACAAAAATCCCTGACCCCGGCATCAGAAATTTACTAGCCCGGACAACAAAAAATTCTTGATTTTTAAAAACTATAAAAAACACCATTTTTAAGCGTGAAATTCAACCCCGAAACTAATTCTAGTGTCCATTTTTACATTTGGGTCAAAAAAAAAATTTCACCCCCTGGGCACAAAAATCCCTGACCCCGGCATCAAAAATTTACTTGCCCGGACACCAAAAAATGCTTGATTTTTAAAAAGTATAAAAAACACCATTTTTAAGCGTGAAATTAAACCCCGAATGTAATTCTGGCATCCGTTTTTACATTTGGGTCAACAACGAAATATTCACCTCCTGGGCAGAAAAATCCCTCACCCCGGCATCAGGAATTTTCTTCCCCGGACACCAAAAAACCTTGATTTTTAAAATCTATAGAAAACACCATTTTTAAGCATGAAATTAAACCCCCAATCTAATTCTGGCGTCCGTTTTTTCATTTGAGTCAAAAAAATAATGTTCACCTCCTAGGCAAATAAAATCCCTGACCCCGGCATCAGTAATTTTCTTTCCCAGACAACAAAAAATTCTTGATTTTTAAAAACTATAAAAAACACCATTTTTAAGCGTGAAATTCAACCCCGAATGTAATTCTGGCGTCCGTTTTTACATTTGGGTCAACAACGAAAAATTCACCTCCTGGGTACAAAAATCCCTGACCCCGGCATCACAAATTTACTAGCCCGGACACCAAAAAATGCTTGATTTTTAAAAAGTATAAAAAACACAATTTTTAAGCGTGAAATTAAACCCCGAATGTAATTCTGGCATCCGTTTTTACATTTGGGTCAACAACGATAAATTCACCTCCTGGGCACAAAAATCCCTCACCCCGGCATCAGGAATTTTCTTCCCCGGACACCAAAATACCTTGATTTTTAAAATCTATAGAAAAAACCATTTTTAAGCATGAAATTAAACCCCAAATCTAATTCTGGCATCCGTTTTTACATTTGAGTGGAAAATAATTTCACCTCCTGGGCACAAAAGTCCCTGACTCCGGCATCAGGAATTTTCTTCCCCGGACACCAAAAAATTCTTGATTTTTAAAAACTATAAAAAACACCATTTTTAAGCGTGAAATTCAACCCCGAATGTAATTCTGGTGTCCATTTTTACATTTGGGTCAAAAAAAATCACCTCCTGGGCACAAAAATCCCTGACTCCGAAATCAGAAATTTACTTGCCCGGACACCAAAAAATGCTTGATTTTTAAAAAGTATAAAAAACACCATTTCTAAGGATGAAATTCAACCCCGAATCTCATACTGGACTCGGTTTTTACATTTGTGTCAAAAAATCTTTTTCACCTCCTGGGCACAAAAATCCCTCACCCCGGCATCAGAAATTTACTAGCCCGGACACCAAAAAATGCTTGATTTTTAAAAAGTATAAAAAACACCATTTTTAAGCGTGAAATTAAACCCCGAATGTAATTCTGGCATCCGTTTTTACATTTGTGTCAACAACGAAATATTCACCTCCTGGGCACAAAAATCCCTCACCCCGGCATCAGGAATTTTCTTCCCCGGACACCAAAAAACCTTGATTTTTAAAATCTAGAGAAAACACCATTTTTAAGCATGAAATTAAACCCCAAATCTAATTCTGGCGTCCGTTTTTACATTTGAGTCAAAAAAAAAATGTTCACCTCCTAGGCAAATAAAATCCCTGACCCCGGCATCAGTAATTTTCTTTCCCGGACAACAAAAAATTCTTGATTTTTAAAAACTATAAAAAACACCATTTTTAAGCGTGAAATTCAACCCTGAATGTAATTCTGGTGTCCATTTTTACATTTGGGTCAAAGTATAAAAAACACAATTTTTAAGGACGAAATTCAACCCCGAAACTAATTCTAGTGTCCATTTTTACATTTGGGTTAAAAAAAAAATTTCACCCCCTGGGCACAAAAATCCCTGACTCCGGCATCAGGAATTTTCTTCCCCGGACACCAAAAAATCTTGGTTTTTAAAATCTATGAAAAAAACCATTTTTAAGGATTAAATTCAACCCCGAATCTCATACTGGCCTCGGTTTTTACATTTGTGTCAAAAAAAAAATTTACCTCCTGGGCACAAAAATCCCTGACCCCGGCATCACGAATTTTCTTCCCCGGACATCAAAAAATCTTGATTTTTAAAATCTATGAAAAAAACCATTTTTAAGGATGAAATTAAAACTCGAATCTAATTCTGGTGTCTGTTTTTACATTTGGGTCAAAAAAAATTTACCTCCTGGGCACAAAAATCCCTGACCCCGGCATCACGAATTTTCTTCCCTGGACACAAAAAAATCTTGATTTTTAAAATCTATAAAAAACTCCATTTCTAAGGATGAAATTCAACCCCGAATCTCATACTGGACTCGGTTTTTACATTTGTGTCAAAAAATCTTTTTCACCTCCTGGGCACAAAAATCCCTGACCCCGGCATCACAAATTTACTTGCCCGGACACCAAAAAATGCTTGATTTTTAAAAAGTATAAAAAACACCATTTTTAAGCGTGAAATTAAACCCCGAATGTAATTCTGGCATCCGTTTTTACATTTGGGTCAACAAAAAAAAATTCAACTCCTGGGCACAAAAATCCCTGACCCTGGCATCACGAATTTTCTTCCCCTGACACCAAAAAAATCTTGATTTTTAAAATCTATGAAAAACACCATTTTCAAGGGTGAAATTCAACCCCGAATCTAATTCTGGCGTCCATTTTTACATTTGGGTCAAAAAAAAATCTCACCTCCCGGGCACAAAAATCCCTGACTCCGGCATCAGGAATTCTCTTCCCCGGACACCAAAAAATCTTGATTTTTAAAATCTATGAAAAACACCATTTTCAAGGATGAAATTCAACCCTGAATCTAATTCTGGCGTCCGTTTTTACATTTGGGTCAAAAAAAAATTTTCACCCGCTGGGCACAAAAATCCCTGAACCCGGCAACAGGAATTTTCTTCCCCGGACACCAAAAAATGCTTGATTTTTAAAAACTATAAAAAACACCATTTTTAAGCGTGAAATTCAACCCCGAATGTAATTCTGGCGTCCGTTTTTACATTTGGGTCAAAAAAAATGTCACCTCCTGGGCACAAAAATCCCTGACTCCGAAATCAGAAATTTACTTGCCCGGACACCAAAAAATGCTTGATTTTTAAAAAGTATAAAAAACACCATTTCTAAGGATGAAATTCAACCCCGAATCTCATACTGGACTCGGTTTTTACATTTGTGTCAAAAAATCTTTTTCACCTCCTGGGCACAAAAATCCCTGACCCCGGCATCAGAAATTTACTAGCCCGGACACCAAAAAATGCTTGATCTTTAAAAAGTATAAAAAACACCATTTTTAAGCGTGAAATTAAACCCCGAATGTAATTCTGGCATCCGTTTTTACATTTGGGTCAACAACGATAAATTCACCTCCTGGGCACAAAAATCCCTCACCCCGGCATCAGGAATTTTTTTCCCCGGACATGAAATAAATCTTGATTTTTAAAAGCTATGAAAAACACCATTTTTGAGAATGAAATTCAACCCCGAATCTCATTCTGGTGTCGGTTTTTAGATTTGGGGGTGGGAAAAAATTTCACCTCCTGGGCACAAAAATCCCTGACTCCGGCATCAGGAATTTTCTCCCCGGGACACCAAAAAATTCTTGATTTTTAAAAGCTATGAAAAACACCATTTTTAAGCACGAAATTCAACCCCGAATCTCATTCCGGCGTCTGTTTATAGATTTGGGTGGGGGAAAAAAATTCACCTCCTGGGCACAAAACTCTCTGACCCCGGCATCAGGAATTTTCTTCCCCGGACACCAAAAAAATCTTGATTTTTAAAAGCTATGAAAAACACCATTTTTAAGCACGAAATTCAACCCCGAATCTCATTCCGGCGTCCGTTTATAGATTTGGGTGGAAAAAAAAATTTCACCTCCTGGGCACAAAAATCTCTGACTCCGGCATCAGGCATTTTCTTCCCAACAAAATCTTGATTTTTAAAAATTATGAAAAACACCATTTTTAAGGACAAAATTCAACCCCAAATCTATTCGGGGGTCTGTTTTTATATTTGAATCAAAAAAAAAAAATTCACCTCCTGGGCCCAAAAATCCCTGACTCCGGCATCAGGAATTATCTTCCCCGGACACCAAAAAAATCTTGATTTTTAAAATCTATGAAAAACACCATTTTGATGGACGAAATTCAACCCCGAATCGCATTCTGGTGTCTATTTATACATTTGGGTGGAAAAAAAATTTCACCTCCTGGGCACAAAAATCGCCGGGACTTAAAAACCTGGTTTTTTGAATTGTCTGGCCTGGACTTTGGGATTTTAAATTAAATTAAATAAAATTAAAGAAATTTGAAATTTGAAATTTGAAATTTGAAATTTGAAATATGAAATTTGCCTTGCCTTGCCTTGCTTTGCCTTGCCTTGCCTTGCCTTCGGCATCAGTAATTTTCTTTCCCGGACAACAAAAAATTCTTGATTTTTAAAAACTATAAAAAACACCATTTTTAAGCGTGAAATTCAACCCTGAATGTAATTCTGGTGTCCATTTTTACATTTGGGTCAAAAAAAAATTCACCTCCTGGGCACAAAAATCCCTGACCCCGGCATCAGAAATTTACTAGCCCGGACACCAAAAAATTCTTGATTTTTAAAAATTATAAAAAACACAATTTTTAAGCGTGAAATTAAACCCCGAATGTAATTCTGGCATCCGTTTTTACATTTGGGTCAACAACGAAAAATTCACCTCCTGGGCACAAAAATCCCTCACCCCGGCATCAGGAATTTTCTTCCCCGGACACCAAAAAACCTTGATTTTTAAAATCTATAGAAAACACCATTTTTAAGCATGAAATTAAACCCCAAATCTAATTCTGGCGTCCGTTTTTACATTTGAGTAAAAAAAAAATGTTCACCTCTTAGGCAAATAAAATCCCTGACCCCGGCATCAGTAATTTTCTTTCCCGGACAACAAAAAATTCTTGATTTTTAAAAACTATAAAAAGCACCATTTTTAAGCGTGAAATTCAACCCCGAATGTAATTCTGGTGTCCATTTTTACATTTGGGTCAAAAAAAAAATCACCTCCTGGGCACAAAAATCCCTGAGCCCGGCATCAGTAATTTTCTTTCCCGGACACCAAAAAATTCTTGATTTTTAAAAACTATAAAAAACACCATTTTTAAGCGTGAAATTCAACCCCGAATGTAATTCTGGTGTCCATTTTTACATTTGGGTCAAAAAAAAAATTCACCTCCTGGGCACAAAAATCCCTGACCCCGGCATCAGGAATTTTCTTTCCTGGACACCAAAAAATTCTTGATTTTTAAAATCTATGAAAAAAACCATTTTTAAGGATGAAATTCAACCCCGAATCTCATACTGGCCTCAGTTTTTACATTTGTGTCAAAAAATCTTTTTCACCTCCTGGGCACAAAAATCCCTGACTCTGGCATCAGGAATTTTCTTGCCCGGACACCAAAAAAATTCTTGATTTTTAAAAACTATAAAAAGCACCATTTTTAAGGATGAAATTCAACCCCGAAACTAATTCTAGTGTCCATTTTTACATTTGGGTCAAAAAAAAAATTTCACCCCCTGGGCACAAAAATCCCTGACCCCGGCATCAAAAATTTACTTCCCCGCACACCAAAAAAAGCTTGATTTTTAAAAACTATAAAAAACACCATTTTTAAGCGTGAAATTCAACCCCGAATGTAATTCTGGCGTCCGTTTTTACATTTGGGGCAAAAAAAATGTCACCTCCTGGGCACAAAAATCCCTGACTCCGAAATCAGAAATTTACTTGCCCGGACACCAAAAAATGCTTGATTTTTAAAAAGTATAAAAAACACCATTTCTAAGGATGAAATTCAACCCCGAATCTCATACTGGACTCGGTTTTTACATTTGTGTCAAAAAATCTTTTTCACCTCCTGGGCACAAAAATCCCTCACCCCGGCATCAGGAATTTTCTTCCCCGGACACCAAAAAACCTTGATTTTTAAAATCTATAGAAAACACCATTTTCAAGGGTGAAATTCAACCCTGAATCTAATTCTGGCGTCCGTTTTTACATTTGGGTCAAAAAAAAATTTTCACCCGCTAGGCACAAAAATCCCTGAACCCGGCAACAGGAATTTTCTTCTCCGGACACCAAAAAATGGTTGATTTTTAAAAACTATAAAAAACACCATTTTTAAGCGTGAAATTCAACCCCGAATGTAATTCTGGCGTCCGTTTTTACATTTGGGTCAAAAAAAATGTCACCTCCTGGGTACAAAAATCCCTGACTCCGAAATCAGAAATTTACTTGCCCGGACACCAAAAAATGCTTGATTTTTAAAAAGTATAAAAAACACCATTTCTAAGGATGAAATTCAACCCCGTATCTCATACTGGGCTCGGTTTTTACATTTGTGTCAAAAAATCTTTTTCACCTCCTGGGCACAAAAATCCCTGACCCCGGCATCAGAAATTTACTAGCCCGTACACCAAAAAATGCTTGATTTTTAAAAAGTATAAAAAACACCATTTTTAAGCGTGAAATTAAACCCCGAATGTAATTCTGGCATCCGTTTTTACATTTGGGTCAACAACGAAATATTCACCTCCTGGGCACAAAAATCCCTCACCCCGGCATCAGGAATTTTCTTCCCCGGACACCAAAAAACCTTGATTTTTAAAATCTATAGAAAACACCATTTTTAAGCATGAAATTAAACCCCAAATCTAATTCTGGCGTCCGTTTTTACATTTGAGTCAAAAAAAAATGTTCACCTCCTAGGCAAATAAAATCCCTGACCCCGGCATCAGTAATTTTCTTTCCCGGACAACAAAATATTCTTGATTTTTAAAAACTATAAAAAACACCATTTTTAAGCGTGAAATTCAACCCCGAATGTAATTCTGGTGTCCATTTTTACATTTGGGTAAAAAAAAAATTCACCTCCTGGGCACAAAAATCCCTGACCCCGGCATCAGAAATTTACTAGCCCGGACAACAAAAAATTCTTGATTTTTAAAAACTATAAAAAACACCATTTTTAAGCGTGAAATTCAACCCCGAAACTAATTCTAGTGTCCATTTTTACATTTGGGTCAAAAAAAAAATTTCACCCCCTGGGCACAAAAATCCCTGACCCCGGCATCAAAAATTTACTTGCCCGGACACCAAAAAATGCTTGATTTTTAAAAAGTATAAAAAACACCATTTTTAAGCGTGAAATTAAACCCCGAATGTAATTCTGGCATCCGTTTTTACATTTGGGTCAACAACGAAATATTCACCTCCTGGGCAGAAAAATCCCTCACCCCGGCATCAGGAATTTTCTTCCCCGGACACCAAAAAACCTTGATTTTTAAAATCTATAGAAAACACCATTTTTAAGCATGAAATTAAACCCCCAATCTAATTCTGGCGTCCGTTTTTTCATTTGAGTCAAAAAAATAATGTTCACCTCCTAGGCAAATAAAATCCCTGACCCCGGCATCAGTAATTTTCTTTCCCAGACAACAAAAAATTCTTGATTTTTAAAAACTATAAAAAACACCATTTTTAAGCGTGAAATTCAACCCCGAATGTAATTCTGGCGTCCGTTTTTACATTTGGGTCAACAACGAAAAATTCACCTCCTGGGTACAAAAATCCCTGACCCCGGCATCACAAATTTACTAGCCCGGACACCAAAAAATGCTTGATTTTTAAAAAGTATAAAAAACACAATTTTTAAGCGTGAAATTAAACCCCGAATGTAATTCTGGCATCCGTTTTTACATTTGGGTCAACAACGATAAATTCACCTCCTGGGCACAAAAATCCCTCACCCCGGCATCAGGAATTTTCTTCCCCGGACACCAAAATACCTTGATTTTTAAAATCTATAGAAAAAACCATTTTTAAGCATGAAATTAAACCCCAAATCTAATTCTGGCATCCGTTTTTACATTTGAGTGGAAAATAATTTCACCTCCTGGGCACAAAAGTCCCTGACTCCGGCATCAGGAATTTTCTTCCCCGGACACCAAAAAATTCTTGATTTTTAAAAGCTATAAAAAACACCATTTTTAAGCACGAAATTCAACCCCAAATCTCATTCCGGCGTCTGTTTATAGATTTGGGTGGGGAAAAAAAATTCACCTCCTGGGCACAAAACTCTCTGACCCCGGCATCAGGAATTTTCTTCCCCGTACACCAAAAAAATCTTGATTTTTAAAAGCTATGAAAAACACCATTTTTAAGCACGAAATTCAACCCCGAATCTCATTCCGGTGTCCGTTTATAGTTTTGGGTGGGGAAAAAAAATTCACCTCCTGGGCACAAAAATCCCTGACCCCGGCATCAGGAATTTTCTTCCCCGCACACCAAAAAAATCTTGATTTTTAAATGCTATGAAAAATGACATTTTTAAGGACAAAAAGCAACCCCGAATCTCATTCTGGTGTCCGTTTTTAGATTTGAGTAAAAATAAACATTCACCTCCTGGGCACAAAAATCCCTGACTCAGGCATCAGGAATTTTCTTCCCTGGACACCAAAAAATTCTTGATTTTTAAAAGCTATGAAAAACACCATTTTTAAGCATGAAATTCAACCCCGAATCTCATTCCGGCGTCTGTTTATAGATTTGTGTGTGAAAAAAAAAATTCACCTCCTGGGCACAAAACTCTCTGACCCTGGCATCAGGAATTTTCTTCCCCGGACACCTAAAAAATCTTGATTTTTAAAAGCTATGAAAAACACCATTTTTAAGCACGAAATTCAACCCCGAATCTCATTCCGGCGTCCGTTTATAGATTTGGGTGGAAAAAAAAATTTCACCTCCTGGGCACAAAAATCTCTGACTCCGGCATCAGGCATTTTCTTCCCAACAAAATCTTGATTTTTAAAAATTATGAAAAACACCATTTTTAAGGACAAAATTCAACCCCGAATCTATTCGGGGGTCTGTTTTTATATTTGAATAAAAAAAAAAATTTCACCTCCTGGGCCCAAAAATCCCTGACTCCGGCATCAGGAATTATCTTCCCCGGACACCAAAAAAATCTTGATTTTTAAAAGCTATGAAAAACACCATTTTTAAGCACGAAATTCAACCCCGAATCTCATTCCGGCGTCCGTTTATAGATTTGGTTGGAAAAAAAAATATTCACCTCCTGGGCACAAAAATCCCTGACCCTGACATCAGGAATTTTCTTCCCCAGACACCAAAAAAATCTTGATTTTTAAAAGCAATGAAAAACACCATTTTTGAGAATGAAATTCAACCCCGAATCTCATTCTGGTGTGCGTTTTTACATTTGGGTGGAAAAAAATTTCACCTCCTGGGCACAAAACTCCCTGACTCCGGCATCAGGAATTTATTATGATAAACACCATTTTAAAGGACAAAATTCAACCCTGAATCTCATTCGGGTGTCTGTTTTTACATTTAAGTCAAAAAAATTTTTTCACCTCCTGGGCACAAAAATCCCTGACTCCGGCATCAGGAATTTTCTTCCCCGGACACGAAATAAATCTTGATTTTTAAAAGCTATGAAAACCACCATTTTTGAGAATGAAATTCAACCCCGAATCTCATTCTGGTGTCGGTTTTTAGATTTGGGGGTGGGAAAAAATTTCACCTCCTGGGCACAAAAATCCCTGACTCCGGCATCAGGAATTTTCTCCCCGGGACACCAAAAAATTCATGATTTTTAAAAGCTATGAAAAACACCATTTTTAAGCACGAAATTCAACCCCGAATCTCATTCCGGCGTCTGTTTATAGATTTGGGTGGGGGGGAAAAATTCACCTCCTGGGCACAAAACTCTCTGACCCCGGCATCAGGAATTTTCTTCCCCGGACACCAAAAAAATCTTGATTTTTAAAAGCTATGAAAAACACCATTTTTAAGCACGAAATTCAACCCCGAATCTCATTCCGGCGTCCGTTTATAGATTTGGGTGGAAAAAAAAATTTCACCTCCTGGGCACAAAAATCTCTGACTCCGGCATCAGGCATTTTCTTCCCAACAAAATCTTGATTTTTAAAAATTATGAAAAACACCATTTTTAAGGACAAAATTTAACCCCGAATCTATTCGGGTGTCTGTTTTTATATTTGAATCAAAAAAAAAAAATTTCACCTCCTGGGCCCAAAAATCCCTGACTCCGGCATCAGGAATTATCTTCCCCGGACACCAAAAAAATCTTCATTTTTAAAAACTATGAAAAACACCATTTTGAAGGACGAAATTCAACCCCAAATCTAATTCTGGCATCCGTTTTTATATTTGGGTCAAAAAAAATATTCACCTCCTGGGCACAAAAATCCCTGACCCTGGCATCAGGAATTTTCTTCCCCAGACACCAAAAAAATCTTGATTTTTAAAAGCAATGAAAAACACCATTTTTGAGAATGAAATTCAACCCCGAATCTCATTCTGGTGTGCGTTTTTACATTTGGGTGGAAAAAAATTTCACCTCCTGGGCACAAAACTCCCTGACTCCGGCATCAGGAATTTATTATGATAAACACCATTTTAAAGGACAAAATTCAACCCTGAATCTCATTCGGGTGTCTGTTTTTACATTTGAGTCAAAAAAATTTTTTCACCTCCTGGGCACAAAAATCCCTGACCCCGGCATCAGGAATGTTCTTCCCCGGACACCAAAAAAATCTTGATTTTTAAAAGCTATGAAAAACACCATTTGTAAGCACGAAATTCAACCCCGAATCTCATTCCGGCGTCCGTTTATAGATTTGGGTGGAAAAAAAAATTTCACCTCCTGGGCACAAAAATCTCTGACTCCGGCATCAGGCATTTTCTTCCCAACAAAATCTTGATTTTTAAAAATTATGAAAAACACCATTTTTAAGGACAAAATTCAACCACAAATCTATTCGGGGGTCTGTTTTTATATTTGAATCAAAAAAAAAAATTTCACCTCCTGGGCCCAAAAATCCCTGACTCCGGCATCAGGAATTATCTTCCCCGGACACCAAAAAAATCTTGATTTTTAAAATCTATGAAAAACACCATTTTGATGGACGAAATTCAACCCCGAATCGCATTCTGGTGTCTATTTATACATTTGGGTGGAAAAAAAAATTCACCTCCTGGGCACAAAAATCGCCGGGACTTAAAAACCTGGTTTTTTGAATTGTCTGGCCTGGACTTTGGGATTTTAAATTAAATTAAATAAAATTAAAGAAATTTGAAATTTGAAATTTGAAATTTGAAATTTGAAATATGAAATTTGCCTTGCCTTGCCTTGCTTTGCCTTGCCTTGCCTTGCCTTCGGCATTAGGAATTTTCTTCCCCGGACACCAAAAAATTCTTAATTTTTAAAATTAATGAAAAACACCATTTTTGAGAATGAAATTCAACCCTGAATCTCATTCTGGTGTCCGTTTTTACATTTGGGTGGGAAAAAAAATTTCACCTCCTGGGCACAAAAATCCCTGACTCCGGCATCAGGAATTTTCTTCCCCGGACACCAAAAAATTCTTAATTTTTAAAAGCAATGAAAAACACCATTTTTGAGAATGAAATTCAACCCTGAATCTCATTCTGGTGTCCATTTTTAGATTTGGGTGGGAAAAAAATTTCACCTCCTGGGCACAAAAATCCCTGACCCCGGCATCAGTAATTTTCTTTCCCGGACAACAAAAAATTCTTGATTTTTAAAAACTATAAAAAACACCATTTTTAAGCGTGAAATTCAACCCTGAATGTAATTCTGGTGTCCATTTTTACATTTGGGTCAAAAAAAAATTCACCTCCTGGGCACAAAAATCCCTGACCCCGGCATCAGAAATTTACTAGCCCGGACACCAAAAAATTCTTGATTTTTAAAAATTATAAAAAACACAATTTTTAAGCGTGAAATTAAACCCCGAATGTAATTCTGGCATCCGTTTTTACATTTGGGTCAACAACGAAAAATTCACCTCCTGGGCACAAAAATCCCTCACCCCGGCATCAGGAATTTTCTTCCCCGGACACCAAAAAACCTTGATTTTTAAAATCTATAGAAAACACCATTTTTAAGCATGAAATTAAACCCCAAATCTAATTCTGGCGTCCGTTTTTACATTTGAGTAAAAAAAAAATGTTCACCTCTTAGGCAAATAAAATCCCTGACCCCGGCATCAGTAATTTTCTTTCCCGGACAACAAAAAATTCTTGATTTTTAAAAACTATAAAAAGCACCATTTTTAAGCGTGAAATTCAACCCCGAATGTAATTCTGGTGTCCATTTTTACATTTGGGTCAAAAAAAAAATCACCTCCTGGGCACAAAAATCCCTGAGCCCGGCATCAGTAATTTTCTTTCCCGGACACCAAAAAATTCTTGATTTTTAAAAACTATAAAAAACACCATTTTTAAGCGTGAAATTCAACCCCGAATGTAATTCTGGTGTCCATTTTTACATTTGGGTCAAAAAAAAAATTCACCTCCTGGGCACAAAAATCCCTGACCCCGGCATCAGGAATTTTCTTTCCTGGACACCAAAAAATTCTTGATTTTTAAAATCTATGAAAAAAACCATTTTTAAGGATGAAATTCAACCCCGAATCTCATACTGGCCTCAGTTTTTACATTTGTGTCAAAAAATCTTTTTCACCTCCTGGGCACAAAAATCCCTGACTCTGGCATCAGGAATTTTCTTGCCCGGACACCAAAAAAATTCTTGATTTTTAAAAACTATAAAAAGCACCATTTTTAAGGATGAAATTCAACCCCGAAACTAATTCTAGTGTCCATTTTTACATTTGGGTCAAAAAAAAAATTTCACCCCCTGGGCACAAAAATCCCTGACCCCGGCATCAAAAATTTACTTCCCCGCACACCAAAAAAAGCTTGATTTTTAAAAACTATAAAAAACACCATTTTTAAGCGTGAAATTCAACCCCGAATGTAATTCTGGCGTCCGTTTTTACATTTGGGGCAAAAAAAATGTCACCTCCTGGGCACAAAAATCCCTGACTCCGAAATCAGAAATTTACTTGCCCGGACACCAAAAAATGCTTGATTTTTAAAAAGTATAAAAAACACCATTTCTAAGGATGAAATTCAACCCCGAATCTCATACTGGACTCGGTTTTTACATTTGTGTCAAAAAATCTTTTTCACCTCCTGGGCACAAAAATCCCTCACCCCGGCATCAGGAATTTTCTTCCCCGGACACCAAAAAACCTTGATTTTTAAAATCTATAGAAAACACCATTTTCAAGGGTGAAATTCAACCCTGAATCTAATTCTGGCGTCCGTTTTTACATTTGGGTCAAAAAAAAATTTTCACCCGCTAGGCACAAAAATCCCTGAACCCGGCAACAGGAATTTTCTTCTCCGGACACCAAAAAATGGTTGATTTTTAAAAACTATAAAAAACACCATTTTTAAGCGTGAAATTCAACCCCGAATGTAATTCTGGCGTCCGTTTTTACATTTGGGTCAAAAAAAATGTCACCTCCTGGGTACAAAAATCCCTGACTCCGAAATCAGAAATTTACTTGCCCGGACACCAAAAAATGCTTGATTTTTAAAAAGTATAAAAAACACCATTTCTAAGGATGAAATTCAACCCCGTATCTCATACTGGGCTCGGTTTTTACATTTGTGTCAAAAAATCTTTTTCACCTCCTGGGCACAAAAATCCCTGACCCCGGCATCAGAAATTTACTAGCCCGGACACCAAAAAATGCTTGATTTTTAAAAAGTATAAAAAACACCATTTTTAAGCGTGAAATTAAACCCCGAATGTAATTCTGGCATCCGTTTTTACATTTGGGTCAACAACGAAATATTCACCTCCTGGGCACAAAAATCCCTCACCCCGGCATCAGGAATTTTCTTCCCCGGACACCAAAAAACCTTGATTTTTAAAATCTATAGAAAACACCATTTTTAAGCATGAAATTAAACCCCAAATCTAATTCTGGCGTCCGTTTTTACATTTGAGTCAAAAAAAAATGTTCACCTCCTAGGCAAATAAAATCCCTGACCCCGGCATCAGTAATTTTCTTTCCCGGACAACAAAAAATTCTTGATTTTTAAAAACTATAAAAAACACCATTTTTAAGCGTGAAATTCAACCCCGAATGTAATTCTGGTGTCCATTTTTACATTTGGGTCAAAAAAAAATTCACCTCCTGGGCACAAAAATCCCTGACCCCGGCATCAGAAATTTACTAGCCCGGACAACAAAAAATTCTTGATTTTTAAAAACTATAAAAAACACAATTTTTAAGCGTGAAATTCAACCCCGAAACTAATTCTAGTGTCCATTTTTACATTTGGGTCAAAAAAAAAATTTCACCCCCTGGGCACAAAAATCCCTGACCCCGGCATCAAAAATTTACTTGCCCGGACACCAAAAAATGCTTGATTTTTAAAAAGTATAAAAAACACCATTTTTAAGCGTGAAATTAAACCCCGAATGTAATTCTGGCATCCGTTTTTACATTTGGGTCAACAACGAAATATTCACCTCCTGGGCAGAAAAATCCCTCACCCCGGCATCAGGAATTTTCTTCCCCGGACACCAAAAAACCTTGATTTTTAAAATCTATAGAAAACACCATTTTTAAGCATGAAATTAAACCCCCAATCTAATTCTGGCGTCCGTTTTTTCATTTGAGTCAAAAAAATAATGTTCACCTCCTAGGCAAATAAAATCCCTGACCCCGGCATCAGTAATTTTCTTTCCCAGACAACAAAAAATTCTTGATTTTTAAAAACTATAAAAAACACCATTTTTAAGCGTGAAATTCAACCCCGAATGTAATTCTGGCGTCCGTTTTTACATTTGGGTCAACAACGAAAAATTCACCTCCTGGGTACAAAAATCCCTGACCCCGGCATCACAAATTTACTAGCCCGGACACCAAAAAATGCTTGATTTTTAAAAAGTATAAAAAACACAATTTTTAAGCGTGAAATTAAACCCCGAATGTAATTCTGGCATCCGTTTTTACATTTGGGTCAACAACGATAAATTCACCTCCTGGGCACAAAAATCCCTCACCCCGGCATCAGGAATTTTCTTCCCCGGACACCAAAATACCTTGATTTTTAAAATCTATAGAAAAAACCATTTTTAAGCATGAAATTAAACCCCAAATCTAATTCTGGCATCCGTTTTTACATTTGAGTGGAAAATAATTTCACCTCCTGGGCACAAAAGTCCCTGACTCCGGCATCAGGAATTTTCTTCCCCGGACACCAAAAAATTCTTGATTTTTAAAAGCTATAAAAAACACCATTTTTAAGCACGAAATTCAACCCCAAATCTCATTCCGGCGTCTGTTTATAGATTTGGGTGGGGAAAAAAAATTCACCTCCTGGGCACAAAACTCTCTGACCCCGTCATCAGGAATTTTCTTCCCCGTACACCAAAAAAATCTTGATTTTTAAAAGCTATGAAAAACACCATTTTTAAGCACGAAATTCAACCCCGAATCTCATTCCGGTGTCCGTTTATAGTTTTGGGTGGGGAAAAAAAATTCACCTCCTGGGCACAAAAATCCCTGACCCCGGCATCAGGAATTTTCTTCCCCGCACACCAAAAAAATCTTGATTTTTAAATGCTATGAAAAATGACATTTTTAAGGACAAAAAGCAACCCCGAATCTCATTCTGGTGTCCGTTTTTAGATTTGAGTAAAAATAAACATTCACCTCCTGGGCACAAAAATCCCTGACTCAGGCATCAGGAATTTTCTTCCCTGGACACCAAAAAATTCTTGATTTTTAAAAGCTATGAAAAACACCATTTTTAAGCATGAAATTCAACCCCGAATCTCATTCCGGCGTCTGTTTATAGATTTGTGTGTGAAAAAAAAAATTCACCTCCTGGGCACAAAACTCTCTGACCCTGGCATCAGGAATTTTCTTCCCCGGACACCTAAAAAATCTTGATTTTTAAAAGCTATGAAAAACACCATTTTTAAGCACGAAATTCAACCCCGAATCTCATTCCGGTGTCCGTTTATAGATTTAGGTGGAAAAAAAAATTTCACCTCCTGGGCGCAAAAATCCCTGACTCCGGCATCAGGAATTTTCTTCCCCGCACACCAAAAAAATCTTGAATTTAAAATCTATGAAAAACACCATTTTGAAGGATGAAATTCAACCCCGAATCTCATTCTGGTGTCTATTTATACATTTGGGTTGAAAAAAAATTCACCTCCTGGGCACAAAAATCGCCGGGACTTAAAAACCTGGTTGTTTGAATTGTCTGGCCTGGACTGAGAGATTTTAAATTAAATTAAATAAAATTAAAGAAATTTGAAATTTGAAATTGGAAATTGGAAATTTGAAATAATTTGAAATTTGAAATTTGAAATTTGAAATTTGAAATTTGAAATTTGAAACTTGAAATTTGAAATTTGAAATTTGCCTTGCCCTGCCATGCTTTGCCTTGCCTTGCTTTGCCTTGCCTTGCCTTGCCTTCGGCATTAGGAATTTTCTTCCCCGGACACCAAAAAATTCTTAATATTTAAAAGCTATGAAAAACACCATTTTCAAGGGTGAAATTAAACCCCGAATTTAATTCTGGCGTCCATTTTTACATTTGGGTCAAAAAAAAATCTCACCTCCCGCGCACAGAAATCCCAGACTCCGGCATCAGGAATTCTCTTCCCCGGACACCAAAAAAAATTGATTTTTAAAATCTATGAAAAACACCATTTTCAAGGATGAAATTCAACCCTGAATCTAATTCTGGCGTCCGTTTTTACATTTGGGTCAAAAAAAAATTTTCACCCGCTGGGCACAAAAATCCCTGAACCCGGACACCAAAAAATGCTTGATTTTTAAAAAGTATAAAAAACACCATTTTTAAGCGTGAAATTCAACCCCGAATGTAATTCTGGCATCCGTTTTTACATTTGGGTCAACAACGAAAAATTCACCTCCTGGGCACAAAAATCCCTGAACCCGGCAACAGGAATTTACTTCCCCGGACACAAAAAAATGCTTGATTTTTAAAAATAATAAAAAACATCATTTTTAAGGATGATATTCAACCCCGAATCTAATTCTGGCGTCCATTCTTACATTTGGGTCAAAAAAAAAATTTCACCTCCTGGGCACAAAAATCCCTGACCCCAGCATCAAGAATTTTCCTCCCCGGACACGAAATAAATCTTGATTTTTAAAAGCTATAAAAAACACCATTTTTAAGCATGAAATTAAACCCCAAATCTAATTCTGGCGTCCGTTTTTACATTTGTGTCAAAAAAAAATTCACCTCCTGGGCACAAAAATCCCTGACCCCGGCATCAGGAATTTTCTTTCCTGGACACCAAAAAATTCTTGATTTTTAAAATCTATGAAAAAAACCATTTTTAAGGATGAAATTCAACCCCGAATCTCATACTGGCCTCAGTTTTTACATTTGTGTCAAAAAATCTTTTTCACCTCCTGGGCACAAAAATCCCTGACTCTGGCATCAGGAATTTTCTTGCCCGGACACCAAAAAAATTCTTGATTTTTAAAAACTATAAAAAGCACCATTTTTAAGGATGAAATTCAACCCCGAAACTAATTCTAGTGTCCATTTTTACATTTGGGTCAAAAAAAAAATTTCACCCCCTGGGCACAAAAATCCCTGACCCCGGCATCAAAAATTTACTTCCCCGCACACCAAAAAAAGCTTGATTTTTAAAAACTATAAAAAACACCATTTTTAAGCGTGAAATTCAACCCCGAATGTAATTCTGGCGTCCGTTTTTACATTTGGGGCAAAAAAAATGTCACCTCCTGGGCACAAAAATCCCTGACTCCGAAATCAGAAATTTACTTGCCCGGACACCAAAAAATGCTTGATTTTTAAAAAGTATAAAAAACACCATTTCTAAGGATGAAATTCAACCCCGAATCTCATACTGGACTCGGTTTTTACATTTGTGTCAAAAAATCTTTTTCACCTCCTGGGCACAAAAATCCCTCACCCCGGCATCAGGAATTTTCTTCCCCGGACACCAAAAAACCTTGATTTTTAAAATCTATAGAAAACACCATTTTCAAGGGTGAAATTCAACCCTGAATCTAATTCTGGCGTCCGTTTTTACATTTGGGTCAAAAAAAAATTTTCACCCGCTAGGCACAAAAATCCCTGAACCCGGCAACAGGAATTTTCTTCTCCGGACACCAAAAAATGGTTGATTTTTAAAAACTATAAAAAACACCATTTTTAAGCGTGAAATTCAACCCCGAATGTAATTCTGGCGTCCGTTTTTACATTTGGGTCAAAAAAAATGTCACCTCCTGGGTACAAAAATCCCTGACTCCGAAATCAGAAATTTACTTGCCCGGACACCAAAAAATGCTTGATTTTTAAAAAGTATAAAAAACACCATTTCTAAGGATGAAATTCAACCCCGTATCTCATACTGGGCTCGGTTTTTACATTTGTGTCAAAAAATCTTTTTCACCTCCTGGGCACAAAAATCCCTGACCCCGGCATCAGAAATTTACTAGCCCGGACACCAAAAAATGCTTGATTTTTAAAAAGTATAAAAAACACCATTTTTAAGTGTGAAATTAAACCCCGAATGTAATTCTGGCATCCGTTTTTACATTTGGGTCAACAACGAAATATTCACCTCCTGGGCACAAAAATCCCTCACCCCGGCATCAGGAATTTTCTTCCCCGGACACCAAAAAACCTTGATTTTTAAAATCTATAGAAAACACCATTTTTAAGCATGAAATTAAACCCCAAATCTAATTCTGGCGTCCGTTTTTACATTTGAGTCAAAAAAAAATGTTCACCTCCTAGGCAAATAAAATCCCTGACCCCGGCATCAGTAATTTTCTTTCCCGGACAACAAAAAATTCTTGATTTTTAAAAACTATAAAAAACACCATTTTTAAGCGTGAAATTCAACCCCGAATGTAATTCTGGTGTCCATTTTTACATTTGGGTCAAAAAAAAATTCACCTCCTGGGCACAAAAATCCCTGACCCCGGCATCAGAAATTTACTAGCCCGGACAACAAAAAATTCTTGATTTTTAAAAACTATAAAAAACACCATTTTTAAGCGTGAAATTCAACCCCGAAACTAATTCTAGTGTCCATTTTTACATTTGGGTCAAAAAAAAAATTTCACCCCCTGGGCACAAAAATCCCTGACCCCGGCATCAAAAATTTACTTGCCCGGACACCAAAAAATGCTTGATTTTTAAAAAGTATAAAAAACACCATTTTTAAGCGTGAAATTAAACCCCGAATGTAATTCTGGCATCCGTTTTTACATTTGGGTCAACAACGAAATATTCACCTCCTGGGCAGAAAAATCCCTCACCCCGGCATCAGGAATTTTCTTCCCCGGACACCAAAAAACCTTGATTTTTAAAATCTATAGAAAACACCATTTTTAAGCATGAAATTAAACCCCCAATCTAATTCTGGCGTCCGTTTTTTCATTTGAGTCAAAAAAATAATGTTCACCTCCTAGGCAAATAAAATCCCTGACCCCGGCATCAGTAATTTTCTTTCCCAGACAACAAAAAATTCTTGATTTTTAAAAACTATAAAAAACACCATTTTTAAGCGTGAAATTCAACCCCGAATGTAATTCTGGCGTCCGTTTTTACATTTGGGTCAACAACGAAAAATTCACCTCCTGGGTACAAAAATCCCTGACCCCGGCATCACAAATTTACTAGCCCGGACACCAAAAAATGCTTGATTTTTAAAAAGTATAAAAAACACAATTTTTAAGCGTGAAATTAAACCCCGAATGTAATTCTGGCATCCGTTTTTACATTTGGGTCAACAACGATAAATTCACCTCCTGGGCACAAAAATCCCTCACCCCGGCATCAGGAATTTTCTTCCCCGGACACCAAAATACCTTGATTTTTAAAATCTATAGAAAAAACCATTTTTAAGCATGAAATTAAACCCCAAATCTAATTCTGGCATCCGTTTTTACATTTGAGTGGAAAATAATTTCACCTCCTGGGCACAAAAGTCCCTGACTCCGGCATCAGGAATTTTCTTCCCCGGACACCAAAAAATTCTTGATTTTTAAAAGCTATAAAAAACACCATTTTTAAGCACGAAATTCAACCCCAAATCTCATTCCGGCGTCTGTTTATAGATTTGGGTGGGGAAAAAAAATTCACCTCCTGGGCACAAAACTCTCTGACCCCGTCATCAGGAATTTTCTTCCCCGTACACCAAAAAAATCTTGATTTTTAAAAGCTATGAAAAACACCATTTTTAAGCACGAAATTCAACCCCGAATCTCATTCCGGTGTCCGTTTATAGTTTTGGGTGGGGAAAAAAAATTCACCTCCTGGGCACAAAAATCCCTGACCCCGGCATCAGGAATTTTCTTCCCCGCACACCAAAAAAATCTTGATTTTTAAATGCTATGAAAAATGACATTTTTAAGGACAAAAAGCAACCCCGAATCTCATTCTGGTGTCCGTTTTTAGATTTGAGTAAAAATAAACATTCACCTCCTGGGCACAAAAATCCCTGACTCAGGCATCAGGAATTTTCTTCCCTGGACACCAAAAAATTCTTGATTTTTAAAAGCTATGAAAAACACCATTTTTAAGCATGAAATTCAACCCCGAATCTCATTCCGGCGTCTGTTTATAGATTTGTGTGTGGAAAAAAAAATTCACCTCCTGGGCACAAAACTCTCTGACCCTGGCATCAGGAATTTTCTTCCCCGGACACCTAAAAAATCTTGATTTTTAAAAGCTATGAAAAACACCATTTTTAAGCACGAAATTCAACCCCGAATCTCATTCCGGTGTCCGTTTATAGATTTAGGTGGAAAAAAAAATTTCACCTCCTGGGCGCAAAAATCCCTGACTCCGGCATCAGGAATTTTCTTCCCCGCACACCAAAAAAATCTTGAATTTAAAATCTATGAAAAACACCATTTTGAAGGATGAAATTCAACCCCGAATCTCATTCTGGTGTCTATTTATACATTTGGGTTGAAAAAAAATTCACCTCCTGGGCACAAAAATCGCCGGGACTTAAAAACCTGGTTGTTTGAATTGTCTGGCCTGGACTGAGAGATTTTAAATTAAATTAAATAAAATTAAAGAAATTTGAAATTTGAAATTGGAAATTGGAAATTTGAAATAATTTGAAATTTGAAATTTGAAATTTGAAATTTGAAACTTGAAATTTGAAATTTGAAATTTGAAATTTGCCTTGCCCTGCCATGCTTTGCCTTGCCTTGCTTTGCCTTGCCTTGCCTTGCCTTCGGCATTAGGAATTTTCTTCCCCGGACACCAAAAAATTCTTAATATTTAAAAGCTATGAAAAACACCATTTTCAAGGGTGAAATTAAACCCCAAATTTAATTCTGGCGTCCATTTTTACATTTGGGTCAAAAAAAAATCTCACCTCCCGCGCACAGAAATCCCAGACTCCGGCATCAGGAATTCTCTTCCGCGGACACCAAAAAAAATTGATTTTTAAAATCTATGAAAAACACCATTTTCAAGGATGAAATTCAACCCTGAATCTAATTCTGGCGTCCGTTTTTACATTTGGGTCAAAAAAAAATTTTCACCCGCTGGGCACAAAAATCCCTGAACCCGGACACCAAAAAATGCTTGATTTTTAAAAAGTATAAAAAACACCATTTTTAAGCGTGAAATTCAACCCCGAATGTAATTCTGGCATCCGTTTTTACATTTGGGTCAACAACGAAAAATTCACCTCCTGGGCACAAAAATCCCTGAACCCGGCAACAGGAATTTACTTCCCCGGACACAAAAAAATGCTTGATTTTTAAAAATAATAAAAAACATCATTTTTAAGGATGATATTCAACCCCGAATCTAATTCTGGCGTCCATTCTTACATTTGGGTCAAAAAAAAAATTTCACCTCCTGGGCACAAAAATCCCTGACCCCAGCATCAAGAATTTTCCTCCCCGGACACGAAATAAATCTTGATTTTTAAAAGCTATAAAAAACACCATTTTTAAGCATGAAATTAAACCCCAAATCTAATTCTGGCGTCCGTTTTTACATTTGTGTCAAAAAAAAATTCACCTCCTGGGCACAAAAATCCCTGACCCCGGCATCAGGAATTTTCTTTCCTGGACACCAAAAAATTCTTGATTTTTAAAATCTATGAAAAAAACCATTTTTAAGGATGAAATTCAACCCCGAATCTCATACTGGCCTCAGTTTTTACATTTGTGTCAAAAAATCTTTTTCACCTCCTGGGCACAAAAATCCCTGACTCTGGCATCAGGAATTTTCTTGCCCGGACACCAAAAAAATTCTTGATTTTTAAAAACTATAAAAAGCACCATTTTTAAGGATGAAATTCAACCCCGAAACTAATTCTAGTGTCCATTTTTACATTTGGGTCAAAAAAAAAATTTCACCCCCTGGGCACAAAAATCCCTGACCCCGGCATCAAAAATTTACTTCCCCGCACACCAAAAAAAGCTTGATTTTTAAAAACTATAAAAAACACCATTTTTAAGCATGAAATTCAACCCCGAATGTAATTCTGGCGTCCGTTTTTACATTTGGGGCAAAAAAAATGTCACCTCCTGGGCACAAAAATCCCTGACTCCGAAATCAGAAATTTACTTGCCCGGACACCAAAAAATGCTTGATTTTTAAAAAGTATAAAAAACACCATTTCTAAGGATGAAATTCAACCCCGAATCTCATACTGGACTCGGTTTTTACATTTGTGTCAAAAAATCTTTTTCACCTCCTGGGCACAAAAATCCCTCACCCCGGCATCAGGAATTTTCTTCCCCGGACACCAAAAAACCTTGATTTTTAAAATCTATAGAAAACACCATTTTCAAGGGTGAAATTCAACCCTGAATCTAATTCTGGCGTCCGTTTTTACATTTGGGTCAAAAAAAAATTTTCACCCGCTAGGCACAAAAATCCCTGAACCCGGCAACAGGAATTTTCTTCTCCGGACACCAAAAAATGGTTGATTTTTAAAAACTATAAAAAACACCATTTTTAAGCGTGAAATTCAACCCCGAATGTAATTCTGGCGTCCGTTTTTACATTTGGGTCAAAAAAAATGTCACCTCCTGGGTACAAAAATCCCTGACTCCGAAATCAGAAATTTACTTGCCCGGACACCAAAAAATGCTTGATTTTTAAAAAGTATAAAAAACACCATTTCTAAGGATGAAATTCAACCCCGTATCTCATACTGGGCTCGGTTTTTACATTTGTGTCAAAAAATCTTTTTCACCTCCTGGGCACAAAAATCCCTGACCCCGGCATCAGAAATTTACTAGCCCGGACACCAAAAAATGCTTGATTTTTAAAAAGTATAAAAAACACCATTTTTAAGCGTGAAATTAAACCCTGAATGTAATTCTGGCATCCGTTTTTACATTTGGGTCAACAACGAAATATTCACCTCCTGGGCACAAAAATCCCTCACCCCGGCATCAGGAATTTTCTTCCCCGGACACCAAAAAACCTTGATTTTTAAAATCTATAGAAAACACCATTTTTAAGCATGAAATTAAACCCCAAATCTAATTCTGGCGTCCGTTTTTACATTTGAGTCAAAAAAAAATGTTCACCTCCTAGGCAAATAAAATCCCTGACCCCGGCATCAGTAATTTTCTTTCCCGGACAACAAAAAATTCTTGATTTTTAAAAACTATAAAAAACACCATTTTTAAGCGTGAAATTCAACCCCGAATGTAATTCTGGTGTCCATTTTTACATTTGGGTCAAAAAAAAATTCACCTCCTGGGCACAAAAATCCCTGACCCCGGCATCAGAAATTTACTAGCCCGGACAACAAAAAATTCTTGATTTTTAAAAACTATAAAAAACACCATTTTTAAGCGTGAAATTCAACCCCGAAACTAATTCTAGTGTCCATTTTTACATTTGGGTCAAAAAAAAAATTTCACCCCCTGGGCACAAAAATCCCTGACCCCGGCATCAAAAATTTACTTGCCCGGACACCAAAAAATGCTTGATTTTTAAAAAGTATAAAAAACACCATTTTTAAGCGTGAAATTAAACCCCGAATGTAATTCTGGCATCCGTTTTTACATTTGGGTCAACAACGAAATATTCACCTCCTGGGCAGAAAAATCCCTCACCCCGGCATCAGGAATTTTCTTCCCCGGACACCAAAAAACCTTGATTTTTAAAATCTATAGAAAACACCATTTTTAAGCATGAAATTAAACCCCCAATCTAATTCTGGCGTCCGTTTTTTCATTTGAGTCAAAAAAATAATGTTCACCTCCTAGGCAAATAAAATCCCTGACCCCGGCATCAGTAATTTTCTTTCCCAGACAACAAAAAATTCTTGATTTTTAAAAACTATAAAAAACACCATTTTTAAGCGTGAAATTCAACCCCGAATGTAATTCTGGCGTCCGTTTTTACATTTGGGTCAACAACGAAAAATTCACCTCCTGGGTACAAAAATCCCTGACCCCGGCATCACAAATTTACTAGCCCGGACACCAAAAAATGCTTGATTTTTAAAAAGTATAAAAAACACAATTTTTAAGCGTGAAATTAAACCCCGAATGTAATTCTGGCATCCGTTTTTACATTTGGGTCAACAACGATAAATTCACCTCCTGGGCACAAAAATCCCTCACCCCGGCATCAGGAATTTTCTTCCCCGGACACCAAAATACCTTGATTTTTAAAATCTATAGAAAAAACCATTTTTAAGCATGAAATTAAACCCCAAATCTAATTCTGGCATCCGTTTTTACATTTGAGTGGAAAATAATTTCACCTCCTGGGCACAAAAGTCCCTGACTCCGGCATCAGGAATTTTCTTCCCCGGACACCAAAAAATTCTTGATTTTTAAAAGCTATAAAAAACACCATTTTTAAGCACGAAATTCAACCCCAAATCTCATTCCGGCGTCTGTTTATAGATTTGGGTGGGGAAAAAAAATTCACCTCCTGGGCACAAAACTCTCTGACCCCGTCATCAGGAATTTTCTTCCCCGTACACCAAAAAAATCTTGATTTTTAAAAGCTATGAAAAACACCATTTTTAAGCACGAAATTCAACCCCGAATCTCATTCCGGTGTCCGTTTATAGTTTTGGGTGGGGAAAAAAAATTCACCTCCTGGGCACAAAAATCCCTGACCCCGGCATCAGGAATTTTCTTCCCCGCACACCAAAAAAATCTTGATTTTTAAATGCTATGAAAAATGACATTTTTAAGGACAAAAAGCAACCCCGAATCTCATTCTGGTGTCCGTTTTTAGATTTGAGTAAAAATAAACATTCACCTCCTGGGCACAAAAATCCCTGACTCAGGCATCAGGAATTTTCTTCCCCGGACACCTAAAAAATCTTGATTTTTAAAAGCTATGAAAAACACCATTTTTAAGCACGAAATTCAACCCCGAATCTCATTCCGGTGTCCGTTTATAGATTTAGGTGGAAAAAAAAATTTCACCTCCTGGGCGCAAAAATCCCTGACTCCGGCATCAGGAATTTTCTTCCCCGCACACCAAAAAAATCTTGAATTTAAAATCTATGAAAAACACCATTTTGAAGGATGAAATTCAACCCCGAATCTCATTCTGGTGTCTATTTATACATTTGGGTTGAAAAAAAATTCACCTCCTGGGCACAAAAATCGCCGGGACTTAAAAACCTGGTTGTTTGAATTGTCTGGCCTGGACTGAGAGATTTTAAATTAAATTAAATAAAATTAAAGAAATTTGAAATTTGAAATTGGAAATTGGAAATTTGAAATAATTTGAAATTTGAAATTTGAAATTTGAAATTTGAAATTTGAAATTTGAAACTTGAAATTTGAAATTTGAAATTTGAAATTTGCCTTGCCCTGCCATGCTTTGCCTTGCCTTGCTTTGCCTTGCCTTGCCTTGCCTTCGGCATTAGGAATTTTCTTCCCCGGACACCAAAAAATTCTTAATATTTAAAAGCTATGAAAAACACCATTTTCAAGGGTGAAATTAAACCCCGAATTTAATTCTGGCGTCCATTTTTACATTTGGGTCAAAAAAAAATCTCACCTCCCGCGCACAGAAATCCCAGACTCCGGCATCAGGAATTCTCTTCCCCGGACACCAAAAAAAATTGATTTTTAAAATCTATGAAAAACACCATTTTCAAGGATGAAATTCAACCCTGAATCTAATTCTGGCGTCCGTTTTTACATTTGGGTCAAAAAAAAATTTTCACCCGCTGGGCACAAAAATCCCTGAACCCGGACACCAAAAAATGCTTGATTTTTAAAAAGTATAAAAAACACCATTTTTAAGCGTGAAATTCAACCCCGAATGTAATTCTGGCATCCGTTTTTACATTTGGGTCAACAACGAAAAATTCACCTCCTGGGCACAAAAATCCCTGAACCCGGCAACAGGAATTTACTTCCCCGGACACAAAAAA
This sequence comes from Vipera ursinii, assembly GCF_947247035.1. NCBI lineage: Eukaryota > Metazoa > Chordata > Lepidosauria > Squamata > Viperidae > Vipera > Vipera ursinii. The sequence continues at coordinate 12,967 of NW_028148204.1, read as the reverse complement.
ATGCTTGATTTTTAAAAATAATAAAAAACATCATTTTTAAGGATGATATTCAACCCCGAATCTAATTCTGGCGTCCATTCTTACATTTGGGTCAAAAAAAAAATTTCACCTCCTGGGCACAAAAATCCCTGACCCCAGCATCAAGAATTTTCCTCCCCGGACACGAAATAAATCTTGATTTTTAAAAGCTATAAAAAACACCATTTTTAAGCATGAAATTAAACCCCAAATCTAATTCTGGCGTCCGTTTTTACATTTGTGTCAAAAAAAAATTCACCTCCTGGGCACAAAAATCCCTGACCCCGGCATCAGGAATTTTCTTTCCTGGACACCAAAAAATTCTTGATTTTTAAAATCTATGAAAAAAACCATTTTTAAGGATGAAATTCAACCCCGAATCTCATACTGGCCTCAGTTTTTACATTTGTGTCAAAAAATCTTTTTCACCTCCTGGGCACAAAAATCCCTGACTCTGGCATCAGGAATTTTCTTGCCCGGACACCAAAAAAATTCTTGATTTTTAAAAACTATAAAAAGCACCATTTTTAAGGATGAAATTCAACCCCGAAACTAATTCTAGTGTCCATTTTTACATTTGGGTCAAAAAAAAAATTTCACCCCCTGGGCACAAAAATCCCTGACCCCGGCATCAAAAATTTACTTCCCCGCACACCAAAAAAAGCTTGATTTTTAAAAACTATAAAAAACACCATTTTTAAGCGTGAAATTCAACCCCGAATGTAATTCTGGCGTCCGTTTTTACATTTGGGGCAAAAAAAATGTCACCTCCTGGGCACAAAAATCCCTGACTCCGAAATCAGAAATTTACTTGCCCGGACACCAAAAAATGCTTGATTTTTAAAAAGTATAAAAAACACCATTTCTAAGGATGAAATTCAACCCCGAATCTCATACTGGACTCGGTTTTTACATTTGTGTCAAAAAATCTTTTTCACCTCCTGGGCACAAAAATCCCTCACCCCGGCATCAGGAATTTTCTTCCCCGGACACCAAAAAACCTTGATTTTTAAAATCTATAGAAAACACCATTTTCAAGGGTGAAATTCAACCCTGAATCTAATTCTGGCGTCCGTTTTTACATTTGGGTCAAAAAAAAATTTTCACCCGCTAGGCACAAAAATCCCTGAACCCGGCAACAGGAATTTTCTTCTCCGGACACCAAAAAATGGTTGATTTTTAAAAACTATAAAAAACACCATTTTTAAGCGTGAAATTCAACCCCAAATCTCATTCCGGCGTCTGTTTATAGATTTGGGTGGGGAAAAAAAATTCACCTCCTGGGCACAAAACTCTCTGACCCCGTCATCAGGAATTTTCTTCCCCGTACACCAAAAAAATCTTGATTTTTAAAAGCTATGAAAAACACCATTTTTAAGCACGAAATTCAACCCCGAATCTCATTCCGGTGTCCGTTTATAGTTTTGGGTGGGGAAAAAAAATTCACCTCCTGGGCACAAAAATCCCTGACCCCGGCATCAGGAATTTTCTTCCCCGCACACCAAAAAAATCTTGATTTTTAAATGCTATGAAAAATGACATTTTTAAGGACAAAAAGCAACCCCGAATCTCATTCTGGTGTCCGTTTTTAGATTTGAGTAAAAATAAACATTCACCTCCTGGGCACAAAAATCCCTGACTCAGGCATCAGGAATTTTCTTCCCTGGACACCAAAAAATTCTTGATTTTTAAAAGCTATGAAAAACACCATTTTTAAGCATGAAATTCAACCCCGAATCTCATTCCGGCGTCTGTTTATAGATTTGTGTGTGAAAAAAAAAAATTCACCTCCTGGGCACAAAACTCTCTGACCCTGGCATCAGGAATTTTCTTCCCCGGACACCTAAAAAATCTTGATTTTTAAAAGCTATGAAAAACACCATTTTTAAGCACGAAATTCAACCCCGAATCTCATTCCGGTGTCCGTTTATAGATTTAGGTGGAAAAAAAAATTTCACCTCCTGGGCGCAAAAATCCCTGACTCCGGCATCAGGAATTTTCTTCCCCGCACACCAAAAAAATCTTGAATTTAAAATCTATGAAAAACACCATTTTGAAGGATGAAATTCAACCCCGAATCTCATTCTGGTGTCTATTTATACATTTGGGTTGAAAAAAAATTCACCTCCTGGGCACAAAAATCGCCGGGACTTAAAAACCTGGTTGTTTGAATTGTCTGGCCTGGACTGAGAGATTTTAAATTAAATTAAATAAAATTAAAGAAATTTGAAATTTGAAATTGGAAATTGGAAATTTGAAATAATTTGAAATTTGAAATTTGAAATTTGAAATTTGAAATTTGAAATTTGAAACTTGAAATTTGAAATTTGAAATTTGAAATTTGCCTTGCCCTGCCATGCTTTGCCTTGCCTTGCTTTGCCTTGCCTTGCCTTGCCTTCGGCATTAGGAATTTTCTTCCCCGGACACCAAAAAATTCTTAATATTTAAAAGCTATGAAAAACACCATTTTCAAGGGTGAAATTAAACCCCGAATTTAATTCTGGCGTCCATTTTTACATTTGGGTCAAAAAAAAATCTCACCTCCCGCGCACAGAAATCCCAGACTCCGGCATCAGGAATTCTCTTCCCCGGACACCAAAAAAAATTGATTTTTAAAATCTATGAAAAACACCATTTTCAAGGATGAAATTCAACCCTGAATCTAATTCTGGCGTCCGTTTTTACATTTGGGTCAAAAAAAAATTTTCACCCGCTGGGCACAAAAATCCCTGAACCCGGACACCAAAAAATGCTTGATTTTTAAAAAGTATAAAAAACACCATTTTTAAGCGTGAAATTCAACCCCGAATGTAATTCTGGCATCCGTTTTTACATTTGGGTCAACAACGAAAAATTCACCTCCTGGGCACAAAAATCCCTGAACCCGGCAACAGGAATTTACTTCCCCGGACACAAAAAAATGCTTGATTTTTAAAAATAATAAAAAACATCATTTTTAAGGATGATATTCAACCCCGAATCTAATTCTGGCGTCCATTCTTACATTTGGGTCAAAAAAAAAATTTCACCTCCTGGGCACAAAAATCCCTGACCCCAGCATCAAGAATTTTCCTCCCCGGACACGAAATAAATCTTGATTTTTAAAAGCTATAAAAAACACCATTTTTAAGCATGAAATTAAACCCCAAATCTAATTCTGGCGTCCGTTTTTACATTTGTGTCAAAAAAAAATTCACCTCCTGGGCACAAAAATCCCTGACCCCGGCATCAGGAATTTTCTTTCCTGGACACCAAAAAATTCTTGATTTTTAAAATCTATGAAAAAAACCATTTTTAAGGATGAAATTCAACCCCGAATCTCATACTGGCCTCAGTTTTTACATTTGTGTCAAAAAATCTTTTTCACCTCCTGGGCACAAAAATCCCTGACTCTGGCATCAGGAATTTTCTTGCCCGGACACCAAAAAAATTCTTGATTTTTAAAAACTATAAAAAGCACCATTTTTAAGGATGAAATTCAACCCCGAAACTAATTCTAGTGTCCATTTTTACATTTGGGTCAAAAAAAAAATTTCACCCCCTGGGCACAAAAATCCCTGACCCCGGCATCAAAAATTTACTTCCCCGCACACCAAAAAAAGCTTGATTTTTAAAAACTATAAAAAACACCATTTTTAAGCGTGAAATTCAACCCCGAATGTAATTCTGGCGTCCGTTTTTACATTTGGGGCAAAAAAAATGTCACCTCCTGGGCACAAAAATCCCTGACTCCGAAATCAGAAATTTACTTGCCCGGACACCAAAAAATGCTTGATTTTTAAAAAGTATAAAAAACACCATTTCTAAGGATGAAATTCAACCCCGAATCTCATACTGGACTCGGTTTTTACATTTGTGTCAAAAAATCTTTTTCACCTCCTGGGCACAAAAATCCCTCACCCCGGCATCAGGAATTTTCTTCCCCGGACACCAAAAAACCTTGATTTTTAAAATCTATAGAAAACACCATTTTCAAGGGTGAAATTCAACCCTGAATCTAATTCTGGCGTCCGTTTTTACATTTGGGTCAAAAAAAAATTTTCACCCGCTAGGCACAAAAATCCCTGAACCCGGCAACAGGAATTTTCTTCTCCGGACACCAAAAAATGGTTGATTTTTAAAAACTATAAAAAACACCATTTTTAAGCGTGAAATTCAACCCCGAATGTAATTGCCTTGCCTTGCCTTGCCTTGCCTTGCCTTGCCTTCGCCTTCGCCTTCGCCTCGCCTCGCCTCGCCTCGCCTCGCCTCGCCTCGCCTCGCCTCGCCTCGCCTCGCCTCGCCTCGCCTTTATTTATTTATTTATTTATTTATTTATTTATTGAGTCAACCGTTTGCTTTTCTGCCTTAAAAAAAAAACCAGACACATTTTTCTCCTGATCAGCTGAGGAGAGCTATGGTTTTTGTAAGAAGCTAGCCCCCCTTGGAATGGGCCGGGTCTGCGGGAAGCGGATGCACTCTTCCATGCAAAGCAAACAAAATGCAGGCTACACTTGAGGGACAAAGATTGGCAGGATCAGAGTGTGAATGTCCCATGGTGACAGTGCCAGAATCGAGGTACGCAGGCCCTGGGAATATCAGAACAAGGGAAGATATGGCGGGTAAGCTGGTGGCAAGAAAAAGCAGCCACACTGTCACCACTCTCTGATCTTGCCACTCTTTGTCTCTTAAGTGTAGTCTGCCTTTCGTTCCCTTCCTTGAGTTTGGTGCCGCCATTGCTTTCCCTTGCCACCAGCATACCTGCCCGATCTTTTCCAGCTCTCATGTTCAAATTGCCTAACATTCCCTCAATCCCAGCACTGCCACCAGTAGGCATTGACTCTCTGAACTTGGCACTCTTTGTCTTTTTAGTGTATAATCCACCGGATTCTTTTGTTCCCTTCTTTGATTTTGGTACCATCATTGCTTTTCCTTTCCGCCAGCTTACCTGCCGTATCTTCTCTAGCTTTCATGTTGTAATTGCCTGCGTGTCTCCATTGTGGCCCTGCCACCCCTGGGCACTGACACTCTGATTAATGATAGCAGTGCTTGAATTGAGGCATGTAGGCAATGAGAACATCGGTTAGAGAAGATACGGCGGGTACTCTGGCAGGAAAGGAAAACAATGGTGGCACCAAAGGGAGGGAACAAAAGGCAGACTACACTTAAGAGACAAAGAGTGCCAAGATCAGAGAGTCAATGCCAAGTGGTGGCGGTGCCAGAATGGAACCACACAGGCGATGAGAACATCAGGAAAAAAATGAGATACAGCGGGTAAGCTGGCGGCAAGTTAAAGCAATGGCAGCACCAAAGTCAGGGAAGGGAATGAAAGCATCAGAGAGGTGTAGTGCCAGAAGCGAGGCACGCAGGCCCTCTGAAGATCAGAAGAAGAGAAGATACGGCGGGTACGCTGGCGGCAAGTTAAAGCAATGGTGGCACCAAAGTCAGGGAAGGGAATGAAAGCATCAGAGAGGTGTAGTGCCAGAAGCGAGGCACGCAGGCCCTCTGAAGATCAGAAGAAGAAGAGAAGATACGGCGGGTATGCTGGCGGCAAGTTAAAGCAATGGCGGCACCAAAGTCAAGGAAGGGAATGAAAGCATCAGAGAGGTGTAGTGCCAGAAGCAAGGCACGCAGGCCCTCTGAAGATCAGAAGAAGAAGAAGAAGAAGAAGAAGAGGAAGAGAAGATACGGCGGGTATGCTGGCGGCGAGAGAAAACAATGGCGGCACCAAAGTCAAGGAAGGGAACGAAAGAAAAAAAAACATTACACTTAAGGGAAGCTGTGCCACCCCACCCATCACCCCACCCAAACTCTGCTCTGTTATCCTCCATCTCAATCGTTCTGGGCACGTGTCAAAGCTTTTTCCCAGGGTTCCTTCGTAGCAGCAGCTGCAGCAGCATACAAGTAACTCCATCTGCGACGACGTAGGGGGGCCCCCCTTCCTTCATCCGGAAACATGCAGGTGCAATATCTTCTGAGCAGGATGACTCCAGCTGAATACGTTTACTCTGCAAAAAAAAAAGTACAAAAAAAAGCCTAAATAAGTAAAAAACAAAAGTTATTCTCAGGATTTCTCAAGAAGGTAAAGCTTGGGGAACAGCACTAGCCTCTCCTCTCCTCTGCCTCTACTAGGAACACCAACTGATGCAGTGTCCCGGTGGGGAAAAGACAAGCTTTCAATGGGTTTGAGGGGCCAGTATTTACATCACCCAACCCAGTAGTGCCCATTAAGAAATATGACTCAAATCATCTGCTCCTTACCTGTAAACTCCAAGCTCTCGCTGTCCCGCCACACAAAGGAAAACGTGGTCATCTTGGTATCTCTCTTCTCCAAAAGGCAGGCTGATGAAAGGTCTTCGCAGAAGGGCTCTACGTCCATCCATCGAGCAGGCTAATTCTAGAAAGAGGAAGAAACAGGTGGTTAAAGACTGCTTCTTGTCCCAAAAGAGGGCTAAATGCAAATTGATTAATGCAAAACAGCTACTGAAGTTGACCCTATCTATGCTCAGAAAAAAAGTGTGTGAAGTGAATAGGACCCAAAATATTGGAACAATTCTGCGTTTCACCAGCCACTAGCTTGCCGCAAAGCTACTCAACTACCTTGTCCTATCACTTTGTTTTGGATTTTGTTGCTAAAATGGCCCCTGGAGGTCTTTCTAAATCTCTCCTCTTTGCCCAACCCTCAGAGGATTTGAGAATAGGATAATCGTACATCTCTTTGACCGAGCTTCAATCTGAAACTTATTCCCAAAGCTTAATTTGAACTAATTTCAATTGCTCCAATTTTCAATTGGTATTATTTTTTATCATGGTAGGCACCTTGATGATTTAAAAAAACAAAAGTACTGGTGCTGCAGGCACAGTGATGGTTACATTTCTGTTTTTTACGTTATAACTGTGGGCAGCAATTAACCTTAGCGATTTTAAAAGTTTAGGTTACATTTATTCCTATTGTTTAGTAGACTAAGGTTTAAGGTATAACCTACATTTAGAGTTATTTCTAATTGTACATTTGTACGTTTCTAAGTTGCTTTATGTCTATCCAGCTTTTGTTTCTTCTACCATCTAAGTGCCTCAAAAAATACTAACAGGTAATCTATAAATAATGCAATTAAAATTGCTCTTAAAATTACACAAGAGAATCATTCAGAAATCAAAAGCTCGGCAAAAGAGATGCGTTCCTACCTTGTCTCTAAATACCTGGAAAGTGGGGCCCACGAGCACCACCTGGCAGGCAAGCTAAAGGGCCCTTTGCAGTAGACTGCAAAACTCCGGACCTGGGCTGTGGGAAGACATTTCAAAAGGTCCATCCTGCTATTTCCCACCCAAACTGCAATATGTAGAGTGGAAATTGAGTATGTTTGGGAGCCAACTAAACGCTACAACAGGCAGTGGGAAATAGGGTTAGCCACCTGTTACAGCTTTTAGTTGGCTCCCAAACATACTCAATTTCCATCCCCATCACTTTAAAAGGAAAAAGCCTGAACCTCAATAAAACTGGGAAAGAAAGAAAGAAAGACACCCCAAATTCCCCATTGACTACTTATCCAGTTTCCTGAGCTCCTTTGCAACAGCCTGCAGGACAGGTCAGCATCCAACGGGGCTTCTTTCCCCAGAGCTGGCTCCAAAAGACTGAACCGCTCTGCTCAGCCAGCAGCCTTTTATAGCACTGGCCTCAGCCTTCTACCTTGGCCACACCCAATAGATCAGTGAAGGCAGCTGCGACTGGGAGGAACTAGCAAAATTGCAAGCCAGACTCTGCAAAGACTCAAGTCTCCTGTTGCCTCCCTGACCGGCTTTTGATTCTGGGACATCTGAAGCAATGACTTGGTCTTGCCGCCTCTAAGTGACCTACACGTGTACTGGCTGTTACCATTGACTTGCCCTGTCCGCCACTAAGTGAAACACGTCACTAAGTGAAACACATGTGTTGTCTGTTACCATTGAGTTGTTCTTGCCGCCTCCAAGTGACCTACACGTGCACTGGCTGTTACTATTGACTTGGTATGACCGTCGCTAAGTGAAACACGTCACTAAGTGAAACACATGTGTTGTCTGTTACCATTGAGTTGTTCTTGCCGCCTCCAAGTGACCTACACGTGCACTGGCTGTTACCATTGACTTGGTATGACCGTCGCTAAGTGAAACACGTCACTAAGTGAAACACATGTGTTGTCTGTTACCATTGAGTAGTTCTTGCCGCCTCCAAGTGACCTACACGTGCACTGGCTGTTACCATTGACTAGGTATGACCGTCACTAAGTGAAACACGTCACTAAGTGAAACACATGTGTTGTCTGTTACCATTGAGTTGTTCTGGCCACCTCCAAGTGACCTACACGTGCACTGGCTGTTACCATTGACTTGCCCTGTCCGCCGCTAACTGAAACACGTCACTAAGTGAAACACATGTGTTGTCTGTTACCATTGAGTAGTTCTTGCCGCCTCCAAGTGACCTACACGTGTACTGGCTGTTACCATTGACTTGCCCTGTCCGCCACTAAGTGAAACACGTCACTAAGTGAAACACATGTGTTGTCTGTTACCATTGAGTTGTTCTTGCCGCCTCCAAGTGACCTACACGTGCACTGGCTGTTACCATTGACTTGGTATGACCGTCGCTAAGTGAAACACGTCACTAAGTGAAACACATGTGTTGTCTGTTACCATTGAGTAGTTCTTGCCGCCTCCAAGTGACCTACACGTGCACTGGCTGTTACCATTGACTTGGTATGACCGTCGCTATGTGAAACACATCACTAAGTGAAACACATGTGTTGTCTGTTACCATTGAGTAGTTCTTGCCGCCTCCAAGTGACCTACACGTGCACTGGCTGTTACCATTGACTTGGTCTGACCGTCACTAAGTGAAACACATCACTAAGTGAAGCACATGTGTTGTCTGTTACCATTGAGTTGATCTTGCCGTCTCTAAGTGACCTACACGTGCACTGGCTGTTACCATTGACTTGGTCTGACCGTCACTAAGTGAAACACGTCACTAAGTGAAACACATGTGTTGTCTGTTACCATTGAGTTCTTCTGGCCACCTCCAAGTGACCTACACGTGCACTGGCTGTTACCATTGACTTGCCCTGTCCGCCGCTAACTGAAACACGTCACTAAGTGAAACACATGTGTTGTCTGTTACCATTGAGTAGTTCTTGCCGCCTCCAAGTGACCTACACGTGTACTGGCTGTTACCATTGACTTGCCCTGTCCGCCACTAAGTGAAACACGTCACTAAGTGAAACACATGTGTTGTCTGTTACCATTGAGTTGTTCTTGCCGCCTCCAAGTGACCTACACGTGCACTGGCTGTTACCATTGACTTGGTATGACCGTCGCTAAGTGAAACACGTCACTAAGTGAAACACATGTGTTGTCTGTTACCATTGAGTAGTTCTTGCTGCCTCCAAGTGACCTACACGTGCACTGGCTGTTACCATTGACTTGGTATGACCGTCGCTAAGTGAAACACGTCACTAAGTGAAACACATGTGTTGTCTGTTACGATTGAGTTGTTCTTGCCGCCTCCAAGTGACCTACACGTGCACTGGCTGTTACCATTGACTAGGTATGACCGTCACTAAGTGAAACACGTCACTAAGTGAAACACATGTGTTGTCTGTTACCATTGAGTTGTTCTTGCCGCCTCCAAGTGACCTACACGTGCACTGGCTGTTACCATTGACTTGGTATGACCGTCGCTAAGTGAAACACGTCACTAAGTGAAACACATGTGTTGTCTGTTACCATTGAGTAGTTCTTGCCGCCTCCAAGTGACCTACACGTGCACTGGCTGTTACCATTGACTAGGTATGACCGTCACTAAGTGAAACACGTCACTAAGTGAAACACATGTGTTGTCTGTTACCATTGAGTTGTTCTGGCCACCTCCAAGTGACCTACACGTGCACTGGCTGTTACCATTGACTTGCCCTGTCCGCCGCTAACTGAAACACGTCACTAAGTGAAACACATGTGTTGTCTGTTACCATTGAGTAGTTCTTGCCGCCTCCAAGTGACCTACACGTGTACTGGCTGTTACCATTGACTTGCCCTGTCCGCCACTAAGTGAAACACGTCACTAAGTGAAACACATGTGTTGTCTGTTACCATTGAGTTGTTCTTGCCGCCTCCAAGTGACCTACACGTGCACTGGCTGTTACCATTGACTTGGTATGACCGTCGCTAAGTGAAACACGTCACTAAGTGAAACACATGTGTTGTCTGTTACCATTGAGTAGTTCTTGCCGCCTCCAAGTGACCTACACGTGCACTGGCTGTTACCATTGACTTGGTATGACCGTCGCTATGTGAAACACATCACTAAGTGAAACACATGTGTTGTCTGTTACCATTGAGTAGTTCTTGCCGCCTCCAAGTGACCTACACGTGCACTGGCTGTTACCATTGACTTGGTCTGACCGTCACTAAGTGAAACACATCACTAAGTGAAGCACATGTGTTGTCTGTTACCATTGAGTTGATCTTGCCGTCTCTAAGTGACCTACACGTGCACTGGCTGTTACCATTGACTTGGTCTGACCGTCACTAAGTGAAACACGTCACTAAGTGAAACACATGTGTTGTCTGTTACCATTGAGTTGATCTTGCCGTCTCTAAGTGACCTACACGTACACTAGCTGTTACCATTGACTTGGTCTGACCGTCACTAAGTGAAACATGTCACTAAGTGAAACAAATGTGTTGTCTGTTACCATTGAGTTGGTCTTGCCGTCTCTAAGTGACCTACACGTGCACTGGCTGTTACCATTGACTTGGTCTGACCGTCACTAAGTGAAACATGTCACTAAGTGAAAACCATGTTTTGTCTGTTACCATTGAGTTGATCTTGCCGTCTCTAAGTGACCTACACGTGCACTGGCTGTTACCATTGACTTGGCCTGCCCGCCACTAAGTGAAACACATCACTAAGTGAAACACATGTGTTGTCTGTAACCATTGAGTTGGTCTTGCCGTCTCCAAGTGACCTACACGTGCACTGGCTGTTAGCATTGACTTGGTCTGACCGTCACTAAGTGAAACACATCACTAAGTAAAACACATGTGTTGTCTGTTACCATTGAGTTGATCTTGCCGTCTCTAAGTGACCTACACGTGCACTGGCTTGTACCATTGACTTGGTCTGACCGTCGCTAAGTAAAACATGTCACTAAGTGAAACACATGTGTTGTCTGTTACCATTGAGTTGATCTTGTGGTCTCTAAGTGACCTACACGTGCACTAGCTGTTACCATTGACTTGGTCTGACCGTCACTAAGTGAAACACATCACTAAGTGAAACACATGTGTTGTCTGTTACCATTGAGTTGATCTTGCTGTCTCTAAGTGACCTACACGTGCACTGGCTGTTATCATTGACTTGGTCTGCCCGCCACTAAGTGAAACACATCACTAAGTGAAACACATGTGTTATCTGTTACCATTGAGTTGATCTTGTCGCCTCTATGTGACCTACAGGTGCACTGGCTCCTTACCATTGACTTGGTCTGACCCTCACTAAGTGAAACACGTCACTAAGTGAAACACATGTGTTGTCTGTTACCATTGAGTTGATCTTGCCGTCTCTAAGTGACCTACACGTGCACTGGCTCTTACCATTGACTTGGTCTGACCGTCACTAAGTGAAACACGTCACTAAGTGAAACACATGTGTTGTCTGTTACCATTGAGTTGATCTTGCCGCCTCTAAGTGACCTACACGTGCAATGGCTGTTACCATTGACATGGCCTGTCCGCCACTAAGTGAAACACATCACTAAGTGAAACACATGTGTTGTCTGTTACCATTGAGTTGGTCTTGCCATCTCTAAGTGACCTACACGTGCACTGGCTGTTACCATTGACTTGGTCTGACCGTCACTAAGTGAAACACATGTGTTGTCTGTTACCATTGAGTTGATGTTGCCGTCTCTAAGTGACCTACACGTGCACTAGCTTGTACCATTGACTTGGTCTGACCATCACTAAGTGAAACACGTCACTAAATGAAACACATGTGTTGTCTGTTACCATTGAGTTGATCTTGCCGTCTCTAAGTGACCTACACGTGCACTGGCTGTTACCATTGACTTGGTCTGACCGTCACTAAGTGAAATACGTCACTAAGTGAAACAAATGTGTTGTCCTTTACCATTGAGTTGATCTTGCTATCTCTAAGTGACCTACAAGTGCACTGACAGTAACCGTTGACGTGGTCTGACCATCACTAAGTGAAACACGTCACTAAGTGAAACACATGTGTTGTCTGTTACCATTGAGTTGATCTTGCCGCCTCTAAGTGACCTACACGTGCAATGGCTGTTACCATTGACATGGCCTGTCCGCCACTAAGTGAAACACATCACTAAGTGAAACACATGTGTTGTCTGTTACCATTGAGTTGGTCTTCCCACATCTGAGTGAGCTAAACATGCACTGGCTGTTACCATTGACATGGTCTGACCATCACTAAGTGAAACACGTCACTAAGTGAAACATGTTCCCTATTACCATTCAGTTGGTTTTGCTGCCTCATCAGGAATTTTCTTCCCCGGACACCAAACAATTCTTGATTTTTAAAAGCTATGAAAAACACCATTTTTAAGAATTAAATCCAACCCCGAATCGCATTCTGATGTCCGTTTTTAGATTTAGGTGAAAAAAAATTTCACCTCGGGGTACAAAAATCCCTGACCCCAGCATCTCGAATTTTCTTCCCCGGACACCAAAAAATCTTGATTTTTAAAATCTATGAAAAACACCATTTTCAAGGATGAAATTCAACCCTGTATCTAATTCTGGTGTCCGTTTTTACATTTGGGTCAAAAAAAAATTTTCACCCGCTGGGCACAAAAATCCCTGAACCCTACAACAGGAATTTTCTTCCCCGGACACCAAAAAACCTTGATTTTTAAAATCTATAAAAAATACCATTTTCAAGGATGAAATTCAACCCCAAATC
>NW_028148205.1:0-28520 GCF_947247035.1 Vipera ursinii | reverse complement strand
TAGTTTGTTAGTTTGTAAGCTGTCTTGAACTGTGAAAAAGAGCATTAACAAATCTTTAAAATAAATACATATCACCACCACCTCTCATCAGCACGAGATATCCTGCTGGGAGTCTCAATGGCTGGTTAAGTAAACTCATCACATTCTGAAGAGATTTAATAAGATTCTGAAGCTGGGTAATTACTATATTTTTACCTATAGCGTTGGTTTGATGTTGATTTTGGAAAGTCTTGCTTTGAAGAAGCAGATGAAGAGTTTCAAGGTGCCAAAAATGTAAATATTTTTTTTCAAGATCAAGGGTATTTTTTAGAAGGACTTATTATTATCTTCCAACTAGAATATTCCAGATCCTTCCAGCCCAACTCAAAACTTCCACATCAAATGTAATGTTCCATCAATGTCATGGGGGGGGAATGTTGCCATAGTTGTAGATAACAGATGGAAATGTTAATTAATTTTCAATTGGAAAAACAGAATTTATCGTTATCCAGAATTGTTTGGTGTGATATTTTCTTTTAATCTATGAAAGGGATTATTAGAATATATTATGCAGGGTTACTGTAAGTTGGGCCGCACCTGCTACCTCGGGGACCACCTGCTGCGGCTTCAACTCCCCTCCGCCCTGTGCGTTCCCACAGAGAGGGGCCTCCTCAGGGTGCCTCCGGTCAGGTGAATTGCGCGTACTGGCGGCCCCCAGGGGGTGAGAGCCTTCTCTGTGGGTGCCCCGGCTTTGTGGAACCAACTGCCGGTGGAGCTCCGGACGGCATCGGACCTCCGAACTTTCCGTCGTGGTCTGAAGACCCATTTGTTTGAATTGGCCGGTCTGGCCTGATGGGGGAGTTGGGTTTTAAATTGTCTTTTTAGATTGTATTATTGTTTTTAATTGGGCACTGATTTAATCTTTGTTTTAACTTTTGTATAGTATTGTATTGTTTATTTATATGCCCTGTGAACCGCCCTGAGTCCCCAGGGAGAAGGGCGGGTATATAAATTAAATAAAACAAAACAAACAAAACAAACATAAATTTAATGTGTTAGAAAATGGGTGGCATAGAATTTTTATTATTATGGTCCACTGCACAGTCAGCCAGATGTTTAGACTGGATTTGGCATTTTTGTCTACCTATCCAGTCCTTTCCAAGAAACTGGGGTAAGGAGATGTTATTGCTTGAGAGTATTAAAAGGATGTAAGTTGTTTCAAGTAAAACTGCCTTTTGTAATTGACTGATGGGGATTTTGTCAATGCTGATGGTGTTCAAGTCAGGCTGTCAACATCCAGCTCGATAATCCAAATAAAACTTAGGTTCATTCCATCTCCAAAAATCTTACTGTTTATTGAATACACTGCATGGTTTTGTCGAAGCAAAACTAACTCTGAGGTTCCAACCCCAATTCATAGACTTAAACAATAATTTTCCCAGCCAAACTCCCAGCATCTTATGTAGTCCATATAAAAAAGTTCACTTTGTTATGGGAACCATCTGCTTTAAATCTACACCTGTTATGGTGTCCTTGAAAATATTTCAGGCTCTCGTGGTCTTCAGTAGAATCGTAGAAATTTCGTTTTGCCATCTAACTCTCTCAAAAGTAACACCTGCTCCCCTTACTCTAAAGGCAAATTGAAACTCAGAGAAATGTAACTAACCTTGACGCATGTTCCAATTTTGGGGGGAAAGGGAGGGAGGGATGTAGGGGGAGGGAAGGAGAGTGGGAGGGAGGAAAGAAGGAAGAAAGGGAGGGAGGGAGGGAAGGAAGGAAGGAGGGGGAGGGAGGAAAGAAGGAAGAAAGGAAGGGAGGGAGAGGGGGAGGGAGGGAAGAAGGAAGGGCGGTAGGGAGGGAGGAAGGAAGGATGGGGAGGGAGGGAGGAAGGAAGGAAGAGGAAGGAAGGAAAGAAGGGGAGAGAGAGTGGAAGGGAGGAAGGGAGGGAGGGAGGGAGGGAGAGTGGGAGGGAGGAAAGAAGGAAGGGAGGGAGGGAGGGAGAGTGGGAGGGAGGAAAGAAGAAAGGATGGGGAGGGAGGAAGGAAGGAAGGAAGGAAGGGGAGGGAGAGTGGGAGGGAGGGAGGAAAGAAGGAAGGAAGGGAGGGAGGGAGAGTGGGAGGGAGAAAAGAAGGAAGGATGCGGAGGGAGGGAGGGAGGGAGGGAGGGAAGGAGGGACGGAGGGGGAGGGAGGGAGGAAGGAAGGAAGAGGAAGGAAGGAAGGAAGGAAGGAAGGAAGGGGAGGGAGAGTGGGAGGGAGGAAAGAAGGAAGGGAGGGAGGGAGGGAGAGTGGGAGGGAGAAAAGAAGGAAGGATGCGGAGGGAGGGAGGGAGGGAGGGAGGGAAGGAGGGACGGAGGGGGAGGGAGGGAGGAAGGAAGGAAGAGGAAGGAAGGAAGGAAGGAAGGAAGGGGAGGGAGAGTGGGAGGGAGGAAAGAAGGAAGGGAGGGAGGGAGAGAGAGTGGGAGAGAGGAAAGAAGGAAGGGAGAGAGGGAGGGGGAGGGAGGGAGGGAGGGGGAAGGAGGGAGGGAGGGAGGAAGGAAGGAAGGAAAGAAGGAAGGAAGGAAGGAAGGAAGGAAGGAAGGAAGGAAGGAAGGAAGGAAGGAAGGAAGGACTTAGCCTTCCCAAAAGAGAAAGAATTGCTTTGCCAAAGAAATGAAAAACTGAAGTCTTTGTATGTTATTTCATGCCTAGATGAGAAGAAAATGGAGCTTCTTTTCATGCTGGCCTGTGATTTCCTCAGACTTCTTCAAACCATCTCTTTTTTCCCCCTTTGTTATTATTTTTCTTTTCTTTTCCTTCACACGCTTGCTTCAGATATCTTCCCTTGCTCTTACTTGCCTGATGTTGAAAGTCTGCACTCAATGGTCATATGTTCCTATTGCCTGAGGCTTTCAATCTCCGTCTTTATCTGGCTATCATGGTGGCTTATTTTGAAAGCTGCTTGGATTTTATTTTTTCTGCAGTGTACTTTTGGGGGAAAAATAACTTTGGTTTTTACAGTGTCTTATCTCTTCCCAAAGCACCTCAGATTCTTTTTTTTTTTTTGTACAAATGTATTGAATTAGTTCCTTACATGCTGATTTTACATTCTGAATATACCTACTCCAGGTCAAATCTTACTGAAATACTTCATCTTACTTATTTTCTAAGTTTAACCCTAATAATAATAATAATAATAATAATAATAATAATAATAATAATAATAATAATAATAATAATAATAATAATAATAATAATAATAGCAGCAATAGTAGTTGTTAAAGGTTTTATTGTATGATCAAGGAAGCCGAACAACAGGGGTCTCCCTATTCACCAGAATAATGCAAAGCCCATTATAGTTGTGTGAAGTGTTAATACCACTTTACAATGCCTTGGTAAGGCCACACTTGGAATACTGTGTCCAGTTTTGGTCACCACGATGTAAAAAAGATGTTGAGACTCTAGAAAGAGTGTGGAGAAGAGCAACAAGGATGATTAGGGGACTGGAGGCTAAAACATATAGGGAACAGTTGCTGGAATTGGGTATATCTCGTTTGTGACAGGAGAGCAGTCTTCCAATATCTAAGGGGCTACCACAAAGAAGAGGGGGTGAAGCTATTCTCCAAAGCAGGACAAGAAGCAAAGGATGGAAACTTATCAAGGAGAGAAGTAACGTAGAACTAAGGAGAAATTTTCTGACAGTGAGAACAATTAACCAGTGGAACAACCTGCCTCCAGAAGTTGTGAATGCTCCAACCATGGAAGTTTTCAAGAAGAGATTGGACAACAATTTGTCTCCTCCTCCTCCTCCTCCTCCTCCTCCTCCTCCTCCTCCTCCTCCTCCTCCTCCTCCTCCTCCCTATTTTGATGAACAGTTTGTTTTATATGCAAGCTGTTGATTTTGTGTGTGAAAAAAGCATTACCAGCATCACTGGGGGAAACAATCCAGTCAGTCAGGACTAGTTGAATGGCAGTCCATTATTTTTTCCTTAGAGCTGCCAGGAAATGCTAGAAAACATCTCTCCTGCTAGCTTGTCACCAAGGATGTTTTGAACCTCCACAGCGTGGCAGATAGACATCTCAATAGGGCTTTCTGCATCCCAAGAGCCTTGAGAGTAAGGAGTCCTCCTAAGGATTTCAGCTCATGAATGCATGTTAATGAAACATAGGATAAGTTATTATGCGTGTGGAGCAAATGGCGCATTTTTGTGTGCAATTTTTTGCTTTTATTCTCCTTACCTCTCAGCTAAAAACTCTAACCTTTTGTTGCCATGATCGTAAAGAAGAATGAAAAGAGAGAGAGAGAGAGAGAGAGAGAGAGAGAGAGAGAGAGAGAGAGAGAGAGAGAGAGAGAGAGAGAAAGAGAGAATTTGCCATTGCTTAATTTGTCTATTTGTCTTTCTCTATCCCAGGTTCTTGGTGATGTCTGTGTGTGTGTGGGGGTTTCCATCTTATCTCTCTACTGTTATCCTGGATAATTGTTTCTATGGTCTAAATTCCTTCGCTGTTAAGAAATAAGTCCTGATGTCATGGTTCCGATAAATGAGACAGTTCAAACAAATTTCAAGCATTGTTTATCTAATGACCTTCGTTCATACCGCCGGGACCTGAAGACCTGGCTCTTTGAGCTTTCCGGCCAGGACTAAGAATTTTAATTTTAATTTTATTTTAATTGGGTTTTAATTGGAGTTTAACAGGGGTTTTATACTTTATTCAAGGACTAAATTTAATTATTTTAATTGTTCTTAAATTTTGTAATTTTTATTGTTATTGTAAATACCTTGTGAACCGCCCTGAGTCCTACGGGAGAAGGGCAGTATATAAGTCCAATAAACATAAACATAAATATAAACATAAATCTTAATAATGAAAGGAAGCAATGGAGGGATGCCAGAATCTGAAATCTCCTCCCCCCCCAAAACCCATTGTATCATGCACAATTCCCACCCTTATTTACACATCATAATCACATTATCCAATTAGTTTTACATCTGAAGTTTCACTTCCTTTCCTGCGCGCGGGCTTTTCTTATCTTCTCCAAACATCCGGTTGACATTTTCCTCCCCTCCCTTCAGTGATTCAAAGTGAAGCAGTTAAAATAAAAGGCTGTCTCTTGTATTGTCAGTGCAAAAACATGTCAATGTTTTTGCAGCATTGACACCTAATACTTAGTTGAAACGTGACTTAAGGTGGGGGAGGGGGGTACCTTACCCAGTGGTGGGATTCAAATATGTGAACTACCGGTTCTCTGCATGGATGCCACTTCCGGAAGTCCATTCTGGCCTTGGGTAACAAAAAAATAGTTACCGGTTCTGCCGAAGTGGTGCGAACTGGCTGAATCCCACCACTGCTTACATCTACAACAGGAATGTCCAACCTGGGCAATTTGTGGATTTCAACTTCCAGAATCCTCAGTTAGCCACACTGTCTGGGGAATTCTGGGAGTTGAAGTCCACAGGTTTTAAGGTTGCTAAGGATGGACACCCCAGATCTACAGTAGTCAATGTTCAGCATTTCACAGTGGATGATGCCAAGAAGAAGGTCAAAATCTGATTATTATTTTTAAACTGGAAAAATGCTGTCATATTCGTACGTTCATTCGTTTGTTCATTCATTCAACAGCCTGCCTTTATTATTTTTATAAACAACTCAAGGTGACGAACATATCTAATACTCCTTCCTTCTCCTTTTTTCCCCACAACAACATCCCTTTGAGGTGGGTTGGGATGAGAGAGAGTGACTGGCCTAAAATCACCTAGCTGGCTTTTCTGGCTAAGGCAGGATTAGAACTCACTCTGTCTTTATGATTGGTTCCAAGTCTTTCTTGCCTAAGGCGGAACTAGGACTCAACATCTCCTGATGATTGGCACAAAGTCACCCAACTGGATTTCCTGCCTAAGGCGGGACTAGAATTCACAGTCTCCTGGTGATTGGCCCAAATTCAACCAACTGGCTTTCATGTCTAAAGTGGGACTAGAACTCACTGTCTCCCAGTTTCCAGCCTAATGCCTTAACCACTAGATGAAACTGTCTTGTTTCTTCTCTTGAGAAAGCGAAACATAGCCAAATCCTTACTTTATAAGAGTAAGCCTTAGTTTTTTGTATTTCTCTGAGGACTAGATTCCTTCCGAGTTTTTAAGTGAATTTTTTTTTCAGAGGGAAGGAATAGCTGCAACTCGTCTGGTCTCCTGTTTGGTATGTTTGTTTCACAACCACTTAGCAAGCACGCACCATTCCTTCTATAAGGAATACAGAGCTGAATACAAAATGCAGAGCTGAAGAAGCTTCTTGGATGAGAAGCGAAACGTCTTCGAAGAAAAACAAGAAAGCCCAGTTGCCTCATGAAAAAAACTTCTTTAGGACATTCCTTCTATGTGTTTTTTTGTTTTGTAGAGCCTGAATCTCTTGCATTAAGGAGATTAATAATAATAATAATAATAATAATAATAATAATAATAATAATAATAATAATAATAATAATAATAATAAAGTTGGAAGGGACCTTGGAGGTCATCTAGTCCAACCCCCTGCTCAGGCAGGAAACCCTATACCATTTTTTTTCTTATCTCTTTTCTTTGCTTTCTTTATTTTTTTAAAAAAAATAGTATTCAATAAGTTTTATTTTATTTACAAAACCCTCTTGAATACAAAGAATTCATTAAAAACTACACACAACGCTCCTCAGCCCATGACCTTAGCTATCAAGTAAATCTGTTAAGGACAAAAATTCCACAATAAAAAGATTTAAAAAAAAAAATCACTGATTTTTTTTCTTTTCTTGAAAAAAAAAAATCGGAAGCATTTCCATCCAACTGAACAATAAGAACGGTATTAAAACAAAGAAGAAATGTTTATCGTAGCAATTTTTTTTCAACTTCATTTCCTTACTGAAAGCTATCTACAATCATTCCATCATTTACTACAAGCCAGAGGCAAGAGGTTGGGCTGAACAATCTACAGGATTTCTACCAGTCTTAGATTCAGTGATTCTCTGACAGCTGGAAAATAAATGTTTGTTCACCTAGTGACACCTTTTGTTCTAGCCATTTTTGTCACCTCTAAAATAGTCTAAAAAAGTGAAAAGTTTTTGAAACACGAATCCCAAAATGCTACACAGAAAAGACACTTTGGATGGTTTCTCGTCCACGATTTCCTCTTGATTTAATTACAGATATTGTTTGGTTTATTGCTTGATTTATGGAATGGAAACGAATGGAATGGAGAGAGGAGGAGAGGAGAGGAGCGGAGATAATAATAATAAGTTGGAAGGGACCTTGGAGGTTATATAGTCCAACCCCCTGCTAAGGCAGGAAACCCTATACCATTTCAGACAAATGGCTGGCCAGCCTCTTCTTAAAAACTTCCAGTGTTGGAGCATTCACCGCTTCTGGAGGCAGGTGGTTCCACTGGCTAATTGTTCTAACTGTCAGGAAGTTTCTCCTTAGTTCTAGGTTGCTTCTCTCCTTGACTAGTTTCCATCCATTGCTTCTTGTCCTGCTTTCAGGTGCTTTGGAGAATAGCTTGGCTCCCTCTTCTTTGTGGCAGCCCCTGAGATATTGGAACACGGCTATCATGTCACACACACACCCACTCTTCTCTTCGTTAAACTAGACATACCCAGTTCTAGCAACCGTTCCCTATATGGGATGGGATGGGATGAAATGAAATGAAATGAAACAGAATAAAATAGATGATGGATAGATAGATAGATAGATAGATAGATAGATAGATATATAGATAGATAGATAGATAGATAGATAGACAGAGAGAGCATAGCATAGATAAATTAGATGGATGAATTAGATGGATGAATAGATTAGATCCGTGGTGGTGAACCTATGGCACGTGTGCCACAGGTGGCACGCAGAGCCCTCTCTGCGGGCACGTATGCCGTCGCCCCAGTCTTAGGCCTTCAGCTGGGTTTTATAAAAACCTTTTCGCTTTAGGCCTCCGCCGCCATGTACCCAAAAAATAAAGCTTTAATTAATCAATTTCAACTTCTCTTGGGGGGAAAAAAAGTTCTCGCAAAGTTGGAATTGGTTGATTGAACTTTTTAGTCCCACCCAGTCTGCAGTTACACACCGCAGCCACGCCCACCCAAAGGGCCACGCCCACCCAGCACCCGACGATACATAAGTGGGTTTCGGGTTGCAGTTTGGGCACTCGGTCTCTAAAAGGTTCGCCATCACTGGATTAGAGGGATAGATTGGATAGACCGATAGATAGAAGTAGTAGTAGTAATAGAGATATTCTTTAATAGATAAACCCACTGCTCTGTGGTACTTTTAATGTGAACTCCTTTTGATAGATTTTTCTCTGCCACCCTCATTTAAGCATGTTTTTTTTTAAAAAAAAACAACAACAACAACAACTAATCTATAGTATTATGTCTGCAGGAAATACTGTAGCTGCTCCAGCTTGGGAGATGCTCCATCATACAAACTGTTTTAATTGCCCTGTACACCGCCCTGAGTCCTTTGGGAGAAGGGCGGTATATAAATCTAATAAAATAAAATAAATAAATAAATAAACTGCTGTCTAGCCAAATGTTATCATAAAGAGACTCTGTCTGTTTTCAGCTGGGCATGATTTGCTATGAAATATGCTGTCGACATGTAAGCACATCCAGTCGTGGGATTCAAACACCTGAACAACTGGTTCTCTTATTGGATGCAGGCTTGGGCCTCCGAGGCCTAGAATGGACTTACGGAAGTGGCATCCACACACTTCCGGCAGGCCGTTCTAGGCCTGGGAGGCCTCCTCCAGGCCTCCCAGGCCTAGACCGGACTTCCGGAAGCAGTGTGCATTCAGCCAGTTGTCCGAACTCAGCAAAATTTAGCTACCGGTTCTGCCGAATGGGTGTGAACCCGGATGAATCCCACTACTGAGGGCATCCTCCATTTTAACTGCACCTGGTTTGAAAAGTGTTTAGTCTGCCTGGGTCAAATGCTCTAGAACACCGTTTCTCAACCTTGGCGACATTAAGAGGAGTGGACTTCAAGTCCCAGAATTCCCCAGCCAGCCATGAGTTTGAGAAATGTTTCTGGCAGCAATCTGAAATCCGTACTAATGAAATCTGTATGGAATTGAATTGTTATTACTCACCAACCATGTTGCTTTTCAAATACGTGAATGTAATATTAAAAAATTAATAAAATTTGTAAAAGAGAGAGAGAGAGGGAGGGAGAGAGAGAAAAACGGTGTTCTAGAATGCAAAAGCAAACTTTAGAGCTATGGGGAGTCCTCAACTTACAACCAATCATTTAGTGACCATTCCAAGTTACAAGGGCACTGAAAAAAAGTGACTGGAGGCTAAAACATATAAAGAATAGTTGCTGGAATTGGGTATGTCTAGTTTAACGAAGAGAAGGGCGAGGGGGGACACGATAGCAGTCTTCCAGTATCTCAGGGGCTGCCCCAAAGAAGAGGCAGTCAAGCTATTCTCCAAAATGCCCGAAGGCAGGACAAGATGCAACGGATGGAAACTCATCAAGGAGAGAAGCAACCTAGAACTAAGGCAAAATTTCCTGACAGTGAAAACAATTAACCGGTGGAACAGCCTTCCACCAGAAGCTGTGAATACTCCGTCACTGGAGGTTTTCAAGAAGAGACTGAACAGCCATTTGTCTAAAATGGCATAGGGTCTCCTGCTTGAGCAGGGGGTTGGACTAGATGACCTCCGAGGTCCCTTCCAACTCTGTTATTCTGTTATTTTGTTTACTTAAACTCAACTTCTTTTGATGAATCAGAGTCAAAGCTCATGTTGACTTTTTTTCAGCAGTAAATTTCAAACAGGCCACGATCCGATCGCTTGTTGCACAATAATGCTTCCGATTTTGATGGGATTTTCCTGGTGGAATTGGACTAGATTCGCTGGGTGGCTTGCCAGAAGTCTCTTGCCATTTTGGACCCCTGCCTAATTTTCCATTTCAAGGTATCCTGAGATGCCTTTGGAAATTAGACGTGAGACAATGGCTATAACCCCACCCCCCCTCGCCTCATTAAAAAAACAATTTGAGCTGGCCCAAATGAGCACAAATCATTTTAATAGACCAATTTTGCATCCATTATGCTGCCATTATTTTCCAACTCATTACGGTTTCACAATCCATCCCACACACATACAATAAAACGGCAACCTTTTCGGGCACAAAATCGCAGGACATGCCAGCTGCCCGCTTTGCCGTAACGTTGGACCAATCTCCAAACTCATCTTTGGAGATGGATTTTGTCTCCGTAGGAAATTTAATTGGCTTTGTTGTTTTTGTGCCTTTTGAGGAATAGAATAGAATAGAATAGAATAGAATAGAATAGAATAGAATAGAATAGAATAGAATAGAATAGAATAGAATAGAATAGAATAGAATAGAATAGAATAGAATAGAATAGAATAGAATAAGAATAAGAATAAGAATGGAATGGAATGGAATGGAATAGAATAGAATAGAATAGAATAGAATAGAATAGAATAGAATAGAATAGAATAGAATAGAATAGAATAGAATAGAATAGAATAGAATAGGAAAGAATAGAACAGAACAGAACAGAACAGAACAGAATAGAATAGAATAGAATAGAGAATAGGAAAGAATAAGAATAAGAATAGAATAAGAATAGAATAAGAATAGAATAGAATAGAATAGAATAGAATAGAATAGAATAGAATAGAATAGAATAGAATAGAATAGAATAGAATAGAATAGAATAGAATAGAATAGAATAGAACTGGAAGGGACCTTTGAGGTCTTCTAGTCCAGCCCCCTGCTCACCCTGTACCATCTCAGACAGGTGATTGCCCAGTCTCTTCTTGAAGATTTCCAGTGATGGAGGGAGGGCTCAAAATATCAGATTGGAGGAATCAATTCTTCAAAGCAATGAAGCTGCATTGAGGGAAGGTGGTTTGGCTGAAATTCATTTCATGGGAACAAATAAATAAATAAATAAAAATTAAAAAGAACCTTTGCAGGAAAACGTGTGCCAAAGTTAGTCCTTGAAATTCCTAATTGGGGATAGCTATTGGGACCACAACATTTCTACAGATACCACCAACAATGCATTGATCACTTCTTTTTAATTTTCTTTCTTTCTTTCTTTCTTTCTTTCTTTCTTTCTTTCTTTCTTTCTTTCTTTCTTTCTTTCTTCCTTCCTTCCTTCCTTCCTTCCTTCCTTCCTTCCTTCCTTCCTTTCTTTCTTTCTTCCTTCCTTCCTTCCTTCCTTCCTTCCTTCCTTCCTTCCTTCCTTCCTTTCTTTCTTTCTTTCTTTCTTTCTTTCTTTCTTTCTTTCTTTCTTTCTTTCTTTCTTTCTTTCTTCTTTCATTATTTTCCTACTCTGCTACCCCAATCAAGAATCCATGCCTGACTTTAGCCACTATCTGAATTGCCATGGTGTCTCCTGAAGAACATTCAAAGTTCTTAGACTTGGAAAACTGCACTAGATATTTAAAATCTGATCTGGATTTAATTATCTGTTCTGGCTTCCTCTGGCTGTGATTGGCTCATTCAGAAACACAAGGGCATAAATCAACCACCAAAGGTGTAGTGATAAGTACAGATTGAAATGAAAAAGAAAGAGAGCTGACTTAGAGGCAAGGAACGTTTCTTTGTTAAAAAAAAAGTTCCAATTGAGACTTCTCAACCAGCTATTTCATTCATTTTTTCATTCATTTGTTCATTTAATGGCAAGCTGTTCCACTGGTTAATTGTTCTGTCAGGAAATTCCTCCATAGTTCTAGGTTGCTTCTCTCCTTGGTTAGTTTCCATCCATTGCTTCTTGTCCTGCTTTCAGGTGCTTTGGAGAATAGCTTGACTCCTTCTTCTTTGGGGCAGCCCCTGAGATATTGGAACACTGCTATCATGTCTCCTTTCGTCCTTCTCTTCATTAAACTAGACATACCCAATTCCAGCAACCGTTCCTTGTATGTTTTAGCCTCCAGTCCCCCAATCATCTTTGTTGCTCTTCTCTGTACTCTTTCTGGAGTCTCAACATCTTTTTTACAATGCGGTGACCAAAACTAGATGCAGTATTCCAAGGGTGGCCTTACCAAGGCCTTGTAAAGTGATATTAACACTTCCTGTGATCTTGATTCCATCCCTCTGTTAATCCAGCCTAGGATTGCACTGCCATTTTTTGCAGCTGCAGCACACAGCTGGGTCATCTTTAAGTGATTGTCCCTTTCAGATTTACTCTTATTGAGCCAGGTTTTGTTGTGATTCAGGGTCAGCCTGTGGGTTCGGCAGTTGGGTCGGACGACTCAGAGGAGGAGGGGGGTTTTGAAGAGCTTGCTGAGGGGGTTGGAGAGCTTGCTGATGAGAGCCCTCAGCCAGGCCCCTCCCCCTGGTCATGACGCAGACCCAGCTGTATGAGCCTGACAGCGTGGATGAAGATGACCCACAGCTGGCCCTGTTCAAGGACGCCTGACGCAGGAGCAGTCAATCAGGAGTAAACAGAGGAAGGCAATGGGGCACCTCAGAAGGAGGCAGAGAGAAGCCACGCCCTGAACTGTATAAAAGGGGAATGCGTGGGAGGGCTGGTTTGCTGAAGGCAACCGCTTGATTAGTTCCTGTTTCATAGCTCCTGTTTCATGGTTGGTGTCTTGTTTGCTTTTGTATCCATAAATTTGGTAGGCTTAGTTCCAGCCTCTTGCCTTCTTGTAAAAGGGGTTGTCCCTGCCTTTTCTGCAGGGCCGGTAGCAGGCTGGTACAGAACATGTTTCACCAAATCCACTGGCGGCGAACCTATGGCACATGTGCCAGAGGGGGCACTCAGAGCCCTCTCTGTGGGCACACCCGCCGGCCCCCTCCTCACCAGCAAACCCCCCCCAGAGGACAGTCACCCCTAGTTGTGGCCGATGCAGAGCAGTGCAGCCAAGGACATGGCAGCCGGGCAACGGGGCAAGACTCCGCCCTCGCGCCCCATTGCATGTAGGGGCAGTTTTGGGGCACTCGGTCTCTAAACAGTTCGCCATCACTGACCTAATCTATACCTCTACATCAGTGTGGGATTCAAATAGGTGAACAACAATTACCTGGAAAGTCAACACAACCCAGGTGGCCAGAAAGGCCCAACAGAGACTCCACTTCCTCAGGGTCTTGCGGAAGAACAGGGTAGAACAACAGCTAATGACCCTCTTTTACCGGTCTACTATAGAGAGCGGCCTCTCATATTGTATTGTGGTTTGGTATGCTGGTCTGACAGCCGCAGATAGGAAAGTATTACAGAGGGTGATGAGCACAGCACAAGACATCGTGGGCTGTCCCCTGACACCACTGGATGACATTGCCAGGGCTTGCTGCCTTGGAAGAGTGAGGAAAATTCTCAGGGATGACTCACATCCTGGTCGGTATCTCTTTACTCTCCTACCATCGGGTAGGAGATACAGGAGTATAGCCAGCCGTACCAACAGGCTGAAGAACAGCTTCTATCCATGGGCTGTTAGGCTCTTGAACGGGAAATAATTTTATAATTTTATGTGTGACTGACTTGCGAGGCCGGTGTGTTGTGCAATTAGCTCACATAGTGTACCAAGATGGTGGGTTTGTTGTCACTGTGAGTGGGGGAGGGGCACAAAGGGAGGCTCAGCCAGTCTCCATGTATACATGGTTGTACTTTGACAATAAAGATTCATTCATTCATTCAACCAACCAGTTCTCTGTGTGGATGGCGCTTCCGGAAGTCCATTCTGAGCCTGGGCAACAAAAAATTAACTAGCGGTTCTGCCGAAGTGGTGTAAACAGGCTGAATCCCACCACTGCTTACATCTACAACAGGAATGTCCGATTTGTGGATTTCAACTTCCAGAATCCTCAGCTAGCCATGCCATCTGGGGAATTCTGGGAGTTGAAGTCCACAGGTTTTAAAGTTTTAGAGTTGCTAAGGGTGGACACCCCATATCTACAGTAGTCAATGTTCAGCATTTCACAGTGGATGATGCCAAGAAGAAGGTCAAAATATGATGATTATTTTTTTAACGTGAAGTCCGTTCTGGGCCTGGGCAACAAAAAATTAGCTCTTCATTTGGTTCTTCTTGCCCGAGTATAAAACGTAAGTGAATATATAGTGAGCTGTTCTACTGCCATTGCTATTTCTCCCACAATTCCCTTCAAATGACATCTTTAACATGATGCCGTGTTGCTCGGAGTGAATTTATGGGGTGGGGCAGCCATAATGGAAAACGGCGGCTGTTAAAAGCAGCCATTGAAATATAGCGCATCACAAAAGGGGTCATGAACTAGCTTTAGGGAGTTAAAAAAAATGTACATTTTCCCCCCTGCCAGTATTTGATAAATTTCCACCCCTTTGAGATCGCAGGAACAGGTAACCGTGTAATACATTTGTTTCCATCAATCCTGTCGCTTCTTCCCTTCAGCTATTTCTTGGGGGTCAGCAAAGAGATTCCATTCAGAGCCGAATGATCTTTCCAAATTGAATTGCTGATCCAGATCAAACTGCCAAATCGTATCTGATTACTCTTCCTTTGTCTCTACCTCCTCCTTCTCCTCTTCCCTCTTTAACTGGTTTAGAAAAACCGAGTGAAACAGACATAACTCCCCAAATGGATTCATATTACCGAACCAGAACAAAGTAATGATTTGATTTGATTTGAATCATTGACCTGGAACCAATCTGCACACCTAACGTCTTCAAAAAATAATAATAATATCAAATTGCATCATGTCAAACTGCATCATGCAGAATAGAACAGAACAGAACAGAACAGAACAGAACAGAACAGAACAGAACAGAATAGAATAGAATAGAATAGAATAGAATAGATTGAGCCTTGGTGGAGCAGTGGGCTAATGCCTCCTTAAGTAACACCAGCTGCCTGCAATTAGTGCAGGTTCGAGTCCCACCAGGCTCAAGGTTGACTCAGCCTTCCATCCTTCCGAGGTAGGTAAAATGAGGACCTAGATTGTTGGGGGCAATTAAGCTGACTTTGTAATAATGCCGCTGGGGGGGGCGAAAGCCCTAATAAGCAGGCATATACATAGAATGAAGGCTACTGCTAAGCTTGTAAGCCGCCCTGAGTCTTTGGAGAAGGGCAGGATATAAATGGAATTAAAATAAAAAATAAATAAATAAATAGAATAGAATAGATAAAATAATCCAAGTCCCGGAGATAAAACATATGAAGAACGACTACGGGACTTGGGTTTGGCTAGCCTAAAGAAAAGAAGAAATAGGGGAGACATGATAGCAGTGTTCCAGTATCTGAGGGGCTGCCCCAAAGAAGAAGGGGGTCAAACTATTCTCCAAAGCCCCAGAGGGAAGGATGAGAAACAATGGTTGGAAGCTGATCCAAGAGAGAAGCAACCTGGCATTAAGGAGAAAGTTCCTAACAGTGAGGACAATCAACCAGTGGAACAGCTGGCCACCAGAAATCGTGGGTGCTCCATCACTGGAGATTTTCAAGAAGAGACTGGGCAATCCCCTGTCTGAGACGGTATAGGTTCTCCTGCTTGAGCGGAGGGCTGGACTAGAAGACCTCCAAGGTCCCTTCCAGCTCTATTCTATTCTATCTTTCTCATGGAGTAAGAGATGAGAGGAAGACAATGCCATGGGGATAAGACAGGGAACAAATGTGTCAGTCCCAAGTGAGGAAGAACGGAGGCAACATTGCCCCCCCCCAAAAAAAAATGACAATAGGGGAAGGAGATAAAATAATCCTAAACAAGTTCAGCTCGGCTATAATTTAGCCGGTTAGATGCAGAGAGTCACAACTCCCTTCTATGTAGTAATTTCACTGCCAGTTAAGCAGAATAACTTTCTAAAAGGGTAAATGTAGCCTAAATAAAGACCTAACATTTCAAAAATGATGAGGTGCTTTGAAAACATTCCATCTCAGCTCTTTCAAGAGACCAAATATTTTCAGAATAATATATCCTTCCCCCTCTCCTTTTATTAATATGGCCTCTTGGAAAATGCTCTTCAGGATTGTGCCGTCTGAATGGAGTCCGACGCACAAAATAAATGAATACACTGTAGGATCATTTGTCCTCTCAGTGTGAAAGATATTCAATAATAATAATAATAATAATAATAATAATAATAATAATAATAATAATAATAATAATAATAATAATAATAATAATAATAATAATAATAATTTTATTTATATACCGCCCTTCTCCCGAAGGACTCAGGGCGGTGAACAGGGCAGACATATAAAAATACAAAAATACAAAAGTTAAAAAGAATTAAACATATGCCCAAGCTAAAAACAGTAAATACATATATTAAAAATGACAATAAAAACCCAACCCATCCCCCATCAGGCCAAGCCGGCTTGTTATGAACACACACACACACACACACACACACACCCCTTTATGTCTAGGTTGATTCTCAGTCATCGAGGTCATGGCTGTGTGAACCGCCCTGAGTCCCTTTGGGAGAAGGGCGGTATAAAAATCTCAATAAATCTTAAATCTTAAATCTTAATGGCTGTCCCAAAGGTGCTTTTTTTTTTTCCGGAGGCAACTTGGATTTCTTGTTTTTCTTTGAAGACTTTTCGCTTCTCATCCCAGAAGCTTCTTCAGCTCTGACTGGATGGTGGGGAATGGAAGGATTTATACTCCTTGCAGACAGTTGGTCACTTGCATCCTTTTAGCGAGTCGTTGAGGCCACCTGGAGGTTGATCTGTGTCCTCAGGGTCACCTCAGCAGTGCAAATGGGTGCGGAGCCTTCTTGGAACTGCTGAAACATCCTGCAGAAAGTACAACGTCACAACACAGTCCTTTCAGCAGTTCCAAGAAGGCTCCGCACCCATTTGCACC
The DNA here is from genome assembly GCF_947247035.1 of Vipera ursinii. Lineage (NCBI taxonomy): Eukaryota > Metazoa > Chordata > Lepidosauria > Squamata > Viperidae > Vipera > Vipera ursinii. The sequence goes on along the minus strand of NW_028148205.1, from coordinate 11,789 downwards.
AATCAGGTGACCCTGAGGACAAAGACAAACCTCCAAGTGGCCTCAACGACTCTCTAAAAGGATGCAAATGACCAGCTCTCTGCAAGGAGTATAAATCCTTCCCTTCCCCACCATCCAGTCAGAGCTGAAGAAGCTTCTGGGATGAGAAGCAAAAAGTCTTCAAAGAAAAACAAAGAAGTCCAGTTGCCTCCAGAAAGAGCACTTTGGGGTACCTCCCCCCTTTATGTTCAAACACGGGTGGTAGGGAGTTATTGTGCTGAAATCTTCGCTGTATTGTCTTCTCCAGATCAGCCTATATCTCAGCAACTCTTTTTTCTTCCTAGCATTTATTCCTGCACTACGGCAGAGCAGGGTTTGCTTGTTGGCAAAGCCATCTCCATCTGGCTTGATCCAGGACCAAAAACCCACCATCCTGGGTCCCAAAACCCTACCATCATGGCTCCAAAAACATGCCTTCCTGGCTCCAAAATTTGGGGAACCAGGTTCTATCTGTCATAGGCCAGGAGAAAGGGTAAGTGATGGAGAAGTAACACTTCCTTAAAAATCTGGATCTTGTAAGGACCCCTTTACAGGCTTACAGGAGAAGATCAATCAGAATAGAGCTGGAAGGGACCTTGGAGGTCTTCTAGTCCAGCCCCTTGCTCTAGCGGGAGACCCTAAACCATTTCAGACAAGTGGCTGTCCAGTCTCTTCTTAAAAGCCTCCAGTAATGAAGCACCTACAATGTTCAACCGTTCTCAAGGTGGAAGAGGTCCCTATGTCTTGTAAGTCACGTGATCCCCTTTTGTGATCTTCTGACAAGCCAAACCAATGGGGAAGCCAGATTCCCTTAACAGCCACTGTCGACGCTGCTAACATCGGACCTTTTTGCATTGACAACAGATGGAAATGTAGCCATCTTTTTCCCTTTTGCTTTTAAAGTTAGATGATGTTGGGAGGCGGGGGATGTGAATGAGGGTCCAGCTAGACATAACAACACTAAACCTAGCGTGAGAATCAAGGTTACCAAGCCCAGAGCTGATAAAGAAATGGCGGGCTGGATAGCTGGAGAGGAAGCCCGCGCTTCAAGCTAATGGGAATGTGATTTAGGACTGTTAATTGGAGGAGGGAATTGTGCTTGATACTAGGTGCCCAGAGGAGGGGAATTCAGTTTTTGGATTCGATTATGTTAGTGCCGATGTTATGCTACTCGAATAAAAGATTCTTTAAGGTAAACAATGCCTCAAAGTTCTTTTGAAGAGTTTCATCTGTCAGAACCATGACAGCCATGTTGCTCATTTAACAGCTGCAGTGATTCACTTAACGATGGTGGCAAAAACGGTCATAAAACAGGGCACACTCCATCAACAACTGCCTCAGTTTGCAAGAGAAACCTTGGAGTCCACTGTGTTCATGCGTTGAGGACTACCTTCATTAAAGCAGTTCTGCTCTGTGTACAGTGTATCTCAAGTAGTAAACTCATAGTAGAGATCCTTGCGGCATACTGCTTCATGATATCAAGCAGCGTGATAACGCTTTTTTCCTCAAGAAGCAGAGATACTTGCTCAACAGGTGTATTTCCTGAGCTCTGGAAATGCTTACTCTGACATTTCAATTCTGCCTTATTAGTCACCGACTCTCACTTTAGAAGAAGGAAATCAGACTTGTTTACACTTGGAAGCAAAGCAAAAAAAAAAAAAACAGCTTTGACATTCAGGCCTGTCAGAAGCCACATTTACTGCCTCTTGATGGCAGTTTTGATATATAAAGTTATTTGGCACCAGTAGGTAACTATCCTGCTATATCTGAAAATACAGGCAGTTCATTCAGATGTAATAGGACAGTAGAGATATTTCAGACTGAAAAGTCAGCTATCCCTGAAGTCAAGTTACTATATGTCAGGTCCATCGTGTGGGTGTCCTGCCACTCTGTTGGAGGGGACAGGAGACGCTCTGGGTGTGTGTGTCATTCTTTGCCTGCTTTCACTTTTGTTCTAACCACATGGGAAGCAGGGAGAGCGGTTGTCTTCGGAGACAAAACAGACTCCTTCCCAGCCAATTCCAGCCTGACTCCAAGGTCGCTGCACCCTGAGGATGACCCATCATCAGCTTTGCGCCTCAGCATTCTCAAAACAACCTTGAGGCATCACATTGGCTGCTTATGACTTATAACAGTCTGTGTAGGGACTGTCCATAGTTACAACGGCACTGAAAACTGTGACTTATGACCAGTTTTCACAGTTACAGACTTTGCAGCATCCCCATGATCATGTGATCCAAATTCAGACGCTTGACAACTGGTTCGTGTTTATAACGGGATCATGTGGTCCCGTGGTCATGTGATCCCCTTTTGCGACCTTCTGACAAGCAAGTCAATGGGGAAGCCAGATTCACTTAACCACCGGGTTACTGACTTATCCACTGCACTGCTTCACTTAACAACTTTGGCAAGACAAGTCATGAACACTGGGGCAAAATTCACTTAACAAATGTCTCCCTTAGTGGCAGAAATTTGGGGCTCAATTGGGGCCGTACATCGAGGACTAGCTGTATGTGCTTTATTTTTAAGGGGTTCACAAGATTTTGAATGAATGTACTTCTGCAAGAGATGCCACTTGCATTCCTGTTTTCTTAGTGAAATGCATACTTTATATACATTCTGTATGTCACTAAATGCAGATAGTCCTTGACTTATGATTGGTTACTTGGTGGCCATGTGAAATTACAACCTAACTGAAGAAGGGGACTTATGACCCAATCCAAAGTTCTGAGCATCACTCTGTCTCTCTCTGTCTCTCTCTCCCTCTCTCTCTCTTTCTCTCTCTTTCTCTCTCCTTCTCTCTCTCTTTTTCTCTCTCTTTCTCTCTCTCTCCTTTCTCTCCCTCTCTCTCTTTCTCTTCCCCCTCTCTCTTTCTCTCTCTTTCTCTCTCTTTCTCCCTCTCTCCCTCTCTCTCTCCCTCTCTCTTTCTCTCTCTCTCTCACACGCACATGCACAAACACACACACACACACACACACACACACACACACAGAGTGATCCTGTGACTACATTTTGGATGTTCAGCAACACAGTGGCATTTACAGCCATTTGCAGAGTCCTGCAGTCCCCTGACTGCATTTTAGGATGGTTTTTCTGAAAAGCAGCACTTATTTCCAATTTTTGGCAAAAAAAAAAACAACAACACAAAGAAACAAACAAACAATAGATTTGCACTCATGACCGCTGCATTTCCTTACCGACCCCGGTGTTCACACTTACATTTAACGACCACTGCAACAAACATTGTAAAATCATGTCGGTTACATGACTGACCCATTTTATGTCCATTATGAACATAAAAGGGAAGCTCCCTTATGGTGGTAATGTGGAGGACTTTCCTGTTGTGGAAAGCCAGCCCCCCTCTGAGAAGGAAATATTAAAAGGGCAGAAAAATATATTTCCTCAAAGGATCTTAAAGAGGCAGAAAAGCATGCCCAGTTTTTCTTAATAGCCCCAAGTCTCCCTCCCCCCAAGCAAAAACCAGCTCTATAGAAATGCAGATGTGATAATCCATTCAGGAAGGTTGAAGCTAGACGATTAAGAAGACAAAGACACCTAAAATCTACATACCCCACCCAAACTCTAAGACAGGACATAATAGGATTAGCCCACAGATGCCAAAGGGCACACTCAGACTCAGGTCAAAGTTCATGCCACAGGAACAACTCCAAACAAAAGGCTCCAGAGGGTATAAAAACCCACTCCCTACATGTGCTCGCTCTCTTTTCTTCCAGAGCCATTTTTCTGTCTGGCTCTCCTCTTCAATAAACTGCAACCTTCTTTCTAAAGCAGTCACCATGTTGTTTATTCCCAGCTTGGACTGAACCATGATGAAGACTTTTCCTTCAACACTAGAAAACTACCCTCATGATATGGGGCAAATTGAGATAAAGATTCTGCTATGAGAAGGCAGCATGTATGTGGATCTTAACTTACCAACTGCAGGGATTCATACATACCCCACCCAAACTCTAAGACAGGACATAATAGGATTAGCCCACAGATGCCAAAGGGCACACTCAGACTCAGGTCAAAGTTCATGCCACAGGAACAACTCCAAACAAAAGGCTCCAGAGGGTATAAAAACCCACTCCCTACATGTGCTCACTCTCTTTTCTTCCAGAGCCATTTTTCTGTCTGGCTCTCCTCTTCAATAAACTGCAACCTTCTTTCTAAAGCAGTCGCCATGTTGTTTATTCCCAGCTTGGACTGAACCACGATGAAGACTTTTCCTTCAACGCTCTTAAGAGGAAAGGGCAGAATGCAGGTCCCATAAGTGCCTCCCTGGTAACGATCTTTCTTTAGAGAACAATTTTTAAAATAAACTTCCCTCGATTCGAACGGGAACAGAATGGGTGGGGGGAAATGCATCAGACATTTTTACCACTCTGGTTTGTCCAAAGGTGAAGGAATCACTGCTTTCCCCCTGTTTATCGCTGCACATCTAACTAGCAAGAACGACTTCAGTAGATATTTCTTTGATCCCGGTGCTTTGGATCAGTAGCTTAGAATGGCGCATGGATAATTAAGAACTCTGCAGTTTATAGCTTTTAGCTGGAGGCTAAAACCTAGGAAGAACGGCTGCAGGAATTGGGCATGGCTAGTCTAGCGAAAAGAAAGACCAGGAGAGAGATGATAGCATTGCTCCAGTATTTGAGGGGCTGCCACAAAGAGGAAGGGGATAACTTATTTTCCAAAGCACCAGAGGGCAGGACAAGAAAGAATGGATGGAAACTAATCAAGGGGAGAAACAACCTGGAATTAAGGAGAAACTTCCTAACGGTGAGAACAATTAACCAGTGGAACAGCTTGCCTCCAGAAGCTGTGAGTGCTCCATCAATGCAGGCTTTTAAGAAGAGATTGGACAACCTTTTGTCTGAAATGGTAGAGGGTCTCCTGCTTGAGCAGAGGGTTGGACTAGATGACCTCCAAGGTCCCTTCCAACTCTGTTACTCTGTTAATCCCGCAGGCTTTCACCAAGTCTGCTTTTCTACTCTCTACTCTGCTCCAAACCAAAATCAGTTCCATATTTCTGATAATATGCAAGTCAGACTCAGCTCCTGACTATCTTTTTTTATTATTATTATTTTTTCACTCAGGGACCCCATGCCAGCCCTAAGCCATTCATAAAGTCGCAGGTGTAGTGGAACTCAGAGGCTGCTTTTGCCACAGCCTTGTCTAATGTGCTCAGGTGACTGCCAACTACAGAAGAATAGCTACTTGCTAATTGCTCTGACTGCCCATTCCAGCTTTGTTACTTTGTGCGTGTCTGTGTGTGTAAGAGAGAGAAAGAGAGGGTCACGCTTGTCCTTGTGGGCTCAGTCCTTTTACGTTTAACGAGACTGGCAGCAAATTGCAAGAGACTGGCGGCCAGGATTAAAGATGGCCATTAAAGCAGCAGACTTAACATTCTGGTTTAATGGGTTCCCCGCTGCAAAGGTCACTTGACCTTGTTTCATCAGAACGTTTCCTGTGTATTTTCACTGTTGCCAAACTGGACCTGATAATTCTGCTCTGTTTGGTGGATTATTTGGCTTTTTGAAGGAAATAAATACCAGGTCTTTTTTCTTAAAGACAAAAGAATATGTGGTGCTCTCTGAGCTTGGTGTCATGGTTCCAATGAAAAAAGACACATCAAAGAGCACTGCATGATTATTTATTCTAAAAAAAGGTCTATAATGAGCAGAACGGAGCATCGGCACTCATGGATGGGTGCCAGAATCTGAATTCTCCTCCCCTTGGCACATCATATCCTACACAGAATCTCCCTCCCTTAATTACAGGTCATGAATCACATTCACCAATTAGTCCAACACACGAAGTTTCACTTCCCTTCAAGCACGCTATTTCTTATCTTCTTAAAACGTCTGGATTGAACCCCTCCCGCGTTTGAGTGATTCAAAGCCAAACAGTCAAAAGCAAAAGGCTGCCTCTTATATTGTCAGTGCAAAAACATGTCAGTATTTACAGCATTGACACTTGGTTGTTCTCTTGCAGACGTTTCATTATCAAACTAGGTAGCATTATCAGTGTTAGATGGGAATGGGGTTTCTTGTCTGTTTATATACAGTTGCTCTGTTAGTATTGGTGTGAGTCTTCTTGGCTGTTCCTTGATTAGGCTGTTGTTTATGTTTGCTTGTCTGAGCTGATATATCCTTGATTAGGTTATTGCTTTCCACTTGGTTATTTGTCTGGTGTTAATCCCTGTTTATCCCAAATGCACTGTGCACTGATGATGTTGGGTAATGAAACATCTGCAAGAAAACAACAAAGTTCAGAGAGCACCAAGGACCCCACAGTCCTCCTCTTCCTCCTCCTCCCCTCCTCTCCACAAGCCCCATTCTCTTTTAGCGCTGATGTTGCCCAGTTGTGTAATAAACATCTGCAAGAAAAAACTCAAGCTCGGAGAGCACCAAGGACCCCACAGTCCTCCTCCTCCTCCTCCTCCTCCTCCTCCTCCTCCTCCTCCTCCTCCTCCTCTCCACAAACCCCATTCCCTTTTAGCACTGATGTTGCTTAGTTGGGTAATGAAACATCTGCAAGAAAACAGCCAAGCTCAGAGAGCACTAAGGACCCTTCATTTCATCCCTGAGCTACAAATGTTCTCTTCAATCAGTGCAGAAAAGTCCCTCCAGTAGATTAGACCCACACATACAATCTCTGGGCTGATCGTTGAGTGATGAACTTGAAGTCTGCTTGTGTTCAGAGTTAGAATTCTAGCTTGAAGATTAGGCGGCTTCTCTGTTGTTCCTTCTTTGGCTGATAGCTGGACTCAAGCTGATCTCCCTCCTGCTGACATATTCATCTTGGAGGCAGGAAGCAAATCTGGCGGTCAGCGATATCCTGGCTAAGGGTAGAGTCCAAAGTGTGTTTTCTATCAGCTCTGCAGGAAGCAAATTATATATGAAGGAAACACTATCTAACTCAAACATTCTCACTAAAAATGGCTTCCAGAGATACTTACAAACCATAGGACTCTCATAGAAAACAAGAAGAAACACAGATACGCAGCAATGTCCATATTGCAGGGAACTCCACAAGCACTTCCATCAGTGGTGGGATTCAAACATCTGAACAACCGGTTCTCTGCGTGGATGCCACTTCCGGAAGTCCATTCTTGGGCATTGGGCAACAAAAAAATTAGCTAGCGGTTCCTCTGCCGAAGGGGTGCAAACCGGCTGAATCCCACCACTGTTTACCCCCCAATGGCAGTAAAACACAATCAAATCAGTCACTTGATCAGCTCCATTTCCATTCATGGTCTCCAAGCCTGCAGACCAAGCTATGTTTTTAGGGCCTTTTGGGGAAAAAAACCACAACAGGGTGGGGGTCAATCATACCTTAGAGGGAATGAGGTTTCATAAAGAAGGGGCCATCACTGAGAAGGTCCTTTTTCATTATCCCATCAGATGATCATTCCTAATTGATAGGACTCAGAATATGCCCGGTCTTTCTGCCCTGGTGGGCCAGGTGGCTACAATAGGGGAGAGATGATCCTTTAAATAACCTGGCTTCAAACCCTGTAGGGCAGGGGTCTTCAAACTTTTATGACTTGTAGACTTCAACTCCCAGAACTCCTCAGCCAGGCATGCTGGCTGAGGAATTCTGGGAGTTGATGTCCACTCCTCTTAAAGTCTATATCAGGGGTCTTCAAACTTGGCCCCTTTGATGACTTGTAGACTTCAACTGCCAGAACTCCTCAGCCAGGCACGCTGGCTGAGGAATTCTGGGAGTTGAAGTCCAGAAGTCATAAAGGGGCCAAGTTTGAAGAGCCCTGATGTAGGGCTTTGAAGGTGATAATCAGCACCTTGAATTCTACCTGGAAACAGATCGGCGGATGCATTTTAAAAATGTTTGTTATTAGATGCTACCAGAGTCCTCCTGTTTTGGAGGTGGGGTTGCCACCTCTTTGGGTATTACAAAGTGTTTCTCCTTTGAAAGTTAAACCAGGATTAATTACAGAATAACAGGGCTGGAATGGACCTTGGAGGCCTTCTAGTCCAACCCCGCTCAGGCAGGAAACCCTATACTATTTCAGACAAATGGTCTCTTCTTAAAAACCTCCAGTATTAGAGCACCCACCATTTCTGGAGGCAAGTTGTTCCGTTGATTAATTCTTCTCACTGTCAAGAAATTTCTCCTTAGTTCTAGTGGGGTGCTGTCCTTGATTAAACTAGATTAAATAAGGGACAAATTAACAGTTAGGTCAGCAACCAGGTGAGAAGAGAAAAAAAAACAAAGGCTGTCTGCTTTGGAAAGTTAAAAAAGTTATGGAACTTTTAACCATGGCTTGATATATGTGATATATTAAGCTTGTAAGTAGATGTTCACATTTGTATTCACTAAGAATAAGAAGAGGAAATTGTCTGTACACACAAACTACACCTGTTCTTTATGATAATCCTTAGCAACTATAACAAATTTCATTCCGGTTAATATGCAAGTTTTGTGTGTGTTTGGATTAGTTCCTATCCTTAACCAACGCCAACGGGAATATTTGGGGAGGCTAATGTTATGAGCCTGACTCTTGCACTCCACTTGTCAGATGTACAAATAATATATACAAGGCTGTTCTTCATGAAAAGCTGTGGAAATGGAAAAGAGCCCCATTCATCATGGATTCTGTCTGTGAAACATTGAAAAGGCATTGAACAAAATGGATCTCTGATCAAAGATTGTTTTCCATCCTGGTGCTGAAAAATTCCAGATAATTCATTTGTTTTCTCTGGCTGCTGTTTGCTTTTGAGCCCGATCGTTTATATCCATATCTAATTGTGTGAACTGTTTACAACATCAGTAAATCCACAGTGGTTTCTTAAACTCCAAGCCCTGATAAACCCCAATGAAGCCTAAATCCACGCTAAATCTACTAAGCCCTAAATCGTGATGAACCAAATTCAGCTTGAAAGAAACATGATGTACCCAATTAATGAAGAACGTTGCGCTTTGAAATGCAACATTACGCTTTGAAATGGTGTCCCATTCATAAGATGCTAAGATTAGGAGCCCAAATTTACTACAGGTAGTCCTTGACTTATGACCATAATGGACCCCCAAACTTCTGTTGTCCAGTCTTTGATGGTTTGTCTGAACACTCCCACCTATACTCCAACCAACAATGACAGTATACAAGCAGAGGGCAAATCCCCCTCCCTTCTAGCACTGATGATGTTACCTAGCTGGACAATGAAACATCTGCAAGAAAACCATCAAGCTCAGAGAGTATCATGGACCCCTCCCCAGGTCAACTCTAAGCTAAAAATGTAGCCAAGAAATTAAAAGACGCTTGCTCCTGGGGAGGAAAGCCATGGCAAATCTAGACAGCACACTAAAAAGCAGAGACATCACCCTGTCAACAAAAGTGCGTATAGTCAAGGCTATGGTCTTCCCAGTTGCAATGTATGGCAGTGAAAGTTGGACCATAAGAAAGGCTGAGCGCCAAAGAATTGAGGCCTTTGAACTATGGTGCTGGAGAAGACTCCTGCGAGTCCCTTGGACTGCAAGGGGATCAAACCGGTCAGTCCTAGAGGAGATCAACCCTGACTGCTCTTTAGAAGGCCAGATCCTGAAGCTAAAACTCAAATACTTTGGCCATCTAATGAGAAGGAAGGACTCACTGGAGAAGAGCCTAATGCTGGGAAAGATTGAGGGCAATAGAAGAAGGGGACGACAGAGAATGAGGTGGCTGGATGGAGTCACTGAAGCAGTAGGCGTGAGCTTAAATGGACTCCAGAAGATGGTAGAAGACAGGAAGGCCTGGAGGAATGTTGTCCATAGGGTCGCGATGGGTCGGACACGACTTCGCAGCTAACAACAACAAAATGTCCATGTTCTGTAAATGCAGATGATTATCATGGAATATACTGTAACAACCCCACAAAGGGTTGAATGGAACAGAATGGCATGGCATGGCATGGCATGGCATGGCATGGCATGGCATGGCATAGCATAGCATAGCATAGAATAGAATAGAATAGAATAGAATAGAATAGAATAGAATAGAATAGAATAGAATAGAATGGAATGGAATGGAATGGAATGGAATGGAATGGAATGGAATGGAATGGAATGGAATGGAATTTAATGGAATGGAATGGAACAGAACGGAACAGAACAGAACAGAACAGAATATGGAATAGAATAGAATAGAATAGAATAGAATAGAATAGAATAGAATAGAATAGAATAGAATAGAATAGAATAGAATAGAATAGAATAGAATAGAACAGAACAGAGTAGAGTAGAGTAGAGTAGAATAGAATAGAATAGAATAGAATAGAATAGAATAGAATAGAACAGAACAGAACAGAACAGAACAGAACAGAACAGAACAGAACAGAACAGAACAGAATAGAATAGAATAGAATAGAATAGAATAGAATGAAGGGATCTTTTAGGTCATCTTGTCCAACCCCCTGCCCAAGCAGGAGTCCCCACACCATTTCTGACAGATGGCAGTCCAGTCTCTTCTTGAAATGTGCATGATGCTCCGAGAGGAATCTCAGTGTCCCAGTGGACCACCATGTAAATATGAGCCAGCCATGTGCTGCAACTGCCACAAAAGCCAATGCAGTCCTAGGCTGCATCAACAGAGGGATAACATTGGGATCATGGCAAGTGATTGTATCCCTCTATACCTCACTGGTAAGGGCACACCTGGAATACTGTGTCCAGTTCTGGTCACCACGATACAAAAAAAGATGCTTGTGTGACTGTTTTTTCACATTTACGACCCTTGCAGCATCCTTGTGGTCACATGATCAAAATTCGGTCGCAATGTCCCAGGGGTTATGTGATTCCCCTTTTGCGACCTTCTGAGAAGCAAAGTCAGTGGGGAAGCCAGTTAACAACCTTGTCACAAACTTCACAACTGCCGTGATTCACTTAAAAAAAAAATGCCACAAAGAAAGCCATATAACTAATGGGACAAAAATCAACCAGATTCACTTAGCAATTGTCTCGCTTAGCGATGTAAATAATGGACTCAGTTGCAGTCGTAAATTGAAGATTAGCTGTATATGAACAGGTTTCTAATCGTTTCCAGTTAGAGCCACGCAACAATTTTCCACGCACCGCAAAGCCTAAGAAATTGAGATGGGTTCTCTACATTCATGGAATTATTTCTCAAACCCGAACCAGCATTAAGGATATCTACTCTTTATTTCTGTTTAGCGTCCCGGTATCCCCGTGAGGGGATCCAACTTTTCAGGTTAAACTATAAACTAAAGAGAAAGGCAGCTTTTGACCGCGGCACGAGATTTTAAAGTTTAAACAAGCATCTCTGACTGGAAGACCTCAGAGCAAAACCCATGCATCAAAAATGCCATGCCTGGAGAAAAGCTTAAATTCTCACAGCAACCTTTTTTGAGAGGAAGAACAATCGCAAGGTGAAAGTTTCTGGATTGTTAGCCATATCATCCTTCCAAGGCATCGGATCTCTCGAGCGGCTGGAAGGCTTCTGTTGGGAAGACAGCTTTTCATAAAATATTAACCCATGTCAGTTGGTCAGTTGTCAAGGCAACCGGATGAAGGGTTTGAGTTGAGTGGTTTTTGCAATGAGGTCCAGTTGACACAAATCGGTAAAAAAAACAAAACAACAACAACAACCACAACCCTGTTAACTGCATGGTGGAGCTAAAAATGAAAGTGAAGAACACCTTTCTGGTGTCTCTGAAACTTATGAAGAATGTCAAGTGTTTTGGTAGAAGCTGGCATTTTGGCAAGAGGATTTCACACATCTGTAGGTCACCTCAATTTATCTGAAAAGGAAA
>NW_028148206.1:0-22500 GCF_947247035.1 Vipera ursinii | reverse complement strand
TCTTTGCTATAAGCGTGGCCAAATTTTCCAGGGTTAAAAGAAAGATTCCTTGAGCATCCTGGTTACCTTACGGTAAGTTCCTTCAAACGTTGGGATCAAGTTGGTAAATGTTCACCTAGGGTTTCCCCCCCCCAGCACAAATAAATGAACCAGCAAGTGGGCCCATATAGGGTGGCTAAAGACAATGAGAAGAAGAAAGCCTTCTTAGCTTCCGCGTATGCGCAGGTAACTGGTTATGTTGGCTAAATTAAATATCCATCACTAAAGCCTACGCACAGTGCCAAAGGTATTATTTTAATTGGCTTTCTCTTCATTTTCCCAGCACTGTTAAGTGGGAGGAGACAGCAATTAAAAGAAAGCGAGCGCTTAAAAGAAGCGCATGCTTTTTTTTTTACCTTTGTAGGTGACACTGGTTCAGATAAAATTAATGTCATAATATATTAGCCTGCTGTTTAGTTCCATTGGTTTGTTTAATTAATTTCTTATGTTGTCAGAACTACTCCCCCCCCCCCACCCCCGGAAAAAAAGTTAGTTTTTCTCTGGATTTAAAATAGAGGCGTGCTGTTTTTGGATCCTACCCGGTGCAATTAAAGGCTTAGAAAGACATTCTTATAGGGATGCTAAATTAATTGCTAGACATATTAAGACCTATGTGAACTCCCCCTGCCCCCGAGCAACCATTTACGGCATAAAAGTTTGTCTATTGTTTGCATTCACGTTTTACCAAACGACTGTTTTTCTACATAATAAATGGGAAAAACCTGCATTATTTTGCTCGTTCAAACACGTGACTTTTCTTTACCAGTGGATTCTGTTCTTGCCTTCAAGGAAAAGTCGAGTGGGTCTGGGATCCGTGAACTGGAGTAATGAGGCCTCCCATCATTCTATGGGTGGTTGATGGTCTGCAAAACCCGTGGGGGAAGATTGCTACTGCTGTTTCCTGAGAAACATACCCAGAGGGTTATTTTACGGAACTCTTCCTTCCCTATTTTTCTGCTGTTGATGAAATACTCTGGGAATTCTTTTTTTTTTCCTTCTGTTTTTCTGTTTGTTCCGCAGAATTATAATCCAAATAAGCTTGCCAGGCAGCCTTCATGTGGTTGGCTGTTTATTTGTTCTGTTTGCTTAAAGAAGGGAGGGAGGGAGGGAGGGAGCGAGGGAAGGAAGGAAGGAAGGAAGGAAGAAAGAAAGAAAGAAAGAAAGAAAGAAAGAAGCAAGCAGAAGGGAGAGAGGAAGGAAGGAAGGAAGGAAGGATCATAAATCAAAGGAAGGAAGGAAGGAAGAAGAAAGAAAGAAAGAAAGAAAGAAAGAAAGAAAGAAAGAAAGAAAGAAGCAAACAGAAGGGAGAGAGGAAGGAAGGAAGGAAGGAAGGATCATAAATCAAAGGAAGGAAGGAAGGAAGGAAGGAAGGAAGGAAGGAAGGAAGGAAAAGAAAAAGAAGGAGGGAGGAAGGAAGGAGAGAAAGGGAGGGAGGGAGGGAGGGAGGGAGGAAGGAAGGAAGGAAGGAAGGAGAGAAAGGGAGGGAGGGAGGGAGGAAGGAAGGAAGGAAAAGAGAAAAAATGAGGAAGGAAAGAAAGAAGGAAGGAAGGAGAGAAGGGTGAGGGAGGAAGGAAGGAAGGAAAAGAAAAAGGAGGAAGGAAGGAAATAGAAAGAAGGAAGGAGAGAAGGCAGAGGGAGAGAGGAAAGAAGGAAGGAAAGGGAGGGAGGGAGGGAGGAAGAAAGGAAGGAAGGAAATAGAAAGAAGGAAGGAAGGAGAGAAGGGAGAGGGAGAGAGGAAAGAAGGAAGGAAAGGGAGGGAGGGAGGGAGGAAGAAAGGAAGGAAGGAAATAGAAAGAAGGAAGGAAGGAGAGAAGGGAGAGGGAGGGAGGAAGGAAGGAAGGAAGGGGAGGAGGGAGGGAGAAGTGAGGAAGGAAGGAAGGAAGGAAGGAAGGAAGGAGAGAAGGGAGAGGGACAGAGGAAAGAAGGAAGGAAAGGGAGGGAGGGAGGGAGGGAGGAAGGAAGGAAGGAAAGGGAGGGAGGGAGGGAGGGAGGAAGGAAGGAAGGAAGGAAGGAAGGAAATCTCAGGAGCTAGCAACTGTGTAAAGTAAAAGCCCCAGACTAGACATGGTGCTGTGGAACTGGAAGGCCTTAAATTTCTGTATTGTGGGAGCTATTTCTGCCTTTCTCTTTCTGGTGGCTAAGGTTGAGGGACCAAAAAAAAAAAAAGTTCTTGAACTGTTCTAAACTGGAAGATTACCAAGCTGCTAAAGATCATTTTTAGATCCAAACCTGAAGAGATTAGCTCAAATATATAACAGTTCGCATTTTTACTTCTTCTCTCCGAGAATCACTTGGTGAGGAGATTAAATTGGTGATGTTCCTATCGGTGTCACATTTAAGGTTTTTCCCAATACATCCAAAGGTAGACGTAAAATTTAATAGGAATTGAGGAAAAAATATCTGGTCCTTGATTTTTCATTATAGCAGAGTTAAAGAAGCCATTTCTCAGCCTATTCTGCGAAACCGTAACTCAGAAGCAGAGCGTTAATATGAAATCAGATTATTTTGATTTTCCATGCAATTTTCAGGAAAAGTAAACCATTTCAGTTTGTGTAGTAAAAAGCGCCAATCGCTTTTTTGTTTGCTTTGGAAATGCTAAATATCAAAGGGCATTATTTTAAAAACCACAACAAAAAGATTATTTCATTAGAGTAAAGTTTTTCTAGAATATATTATTATCATTTTTAATTTTGGTAATTTAATCAGATTTCACGTTTAGAACTGTCAAATGGTTTGCATGTTTCACCTTCTAAGCCGCTCAGAGTCATCTTGAACCGTGAGATGGGGGGCGGGGCAAATAAATTTGATAAATTAAAATAAAATTAAAATCATGGTTGGATGTTTAGATTGCACGTGGCATTTTTTTATCCTCCTACTGAGTCCTTCCCCAAAACCTGGGATAGGTAGATCTTGTTGTGTCCGAGTCAGCCTTGAGCTGGTCAGGATCGAACTCCTGGCTGTGGGCATAGTTAGCCTGCGATAGCAAAAGCAATACCACGTAGACTTATATACCGCTTCATGGTGCTTTACAGCCCTCCCTAAGCAATTTACAGAGTCAGCCTGTTGCCCCCCCAATAATCTGGCTCCTCATCTTACCGACCTCGGAAGGATGGAAGGCTGAGTCAACCTTGAGCCGGTCAGGATCGAACTGCCGAACTGCAGGCAGCTGGCAGTCAGTGAAAGTTAGCCTGCAGTAGTGCTTTCTAACCACTGCACCATCACAGCTCACCATTGATGGTGATGAATTTAGCAACACTGTGAATGTTGCCTTAGTAGAATATAGACCAGGGGTAGGCAACCTTGGCTCTTTTATGACTGGTGGACTTCGACTCCCAGAATTCCTGAGCCAGCCAGGCTGAGGGGAAAGGGAGAGGTTTCCAAGCTGAACCATGCTGACTCAGGAATTCTGGGAGTTGAAGTCCACCAGTCATGAGAGGGCCATAGTTCCCCCATGCTGGCTCAGGAATTCTGGGAGTTGGAGTCCACGAGTCATGAAGGGGCCATAGTTCCCCCATGCTGGCTCAGGAATTCTGGGAGTTGAAGTCCACGAGTCATGAGGGGGCCATAGTTCCCCCATGCTGACTCAGGAATTCTGGGAGTTGAAGTCCACGAGTCATGAGGGGGCCATAGTTCCCCCATGCTGGCTCAGGAATTCTGGGAGTTGAAGTCCACCAGTCATGAGGGGGCCATAGTTCCCCCATGCTGACTCAGGAATTCTGGGAGTTGAAGTCCACGAGTCATGAAGGGGCCATAGTTCCCCCATGCTGACTCAGGAATTCTGGGAGTTGAAGTCCACGAGTCATGAAGGGGCCATAGTTCCCCCATGCTAGCTGTGGAATTCTGGGAGTTGAAGTCCACGAGTCATGAAGGGGCCATAGTTCCCCCATGCTGGCACAGGAATTCTGGGAGTTGAAGTCCACGAGTCATAAAAAGAGCCAAGGTTGCCTAGCCCTGGTTTAGACTATAGACCCCCGATCATCTTTGTTGCTTTTTCTCTTCTGCACTCTTTCCCATAATTCTCTCCCATAATTTCTTTCAGGGGGAGTTGAAACCTTTTTCTTTCGTTCCCGTTTTTTCCCCCCCGCTCTAATTTCCCCTTCCTTCTCTCCAGCTGAGCTGTGGGTGAGAAGCCACTGAAGCTTTTAACTTCCAGCCTCAAATCAGGCAGTTCTCTCCGACGATGTTGTTCAACGGTGCAATTTTAAATATGCCTTATTGCCTTGGCATGTATTTTAGTAAAAACACTTCCTCGGGAGAAGGTAATAAAACAAGACACTTCCGCAAGTTGCACCGAATGTGCCACACAACGCTGCAATTCAAGTGCATTAAGATTTGCTGACTTCATTGTTCTTACAAAAATGCCCTTCAGTGCTTGCCTTTCAGCACATATGTCTAAAGAAATCTGCCAAATGTTAAATCCACAGCTCCAGACAGGTGTGTATTATTTACCAGAATGTTCAATTGTGGGACCTGTAATTGGACTAGCCATCCTGATTAAGCCTTCAATCCTTCTGCACTTTACATTTTTAGACTTATTCCACAACATCTCTTTGAGTGCCAAAGTCACCGTTAAGGCCAGCCTCCAGTGTATATTTTGATACTTCTACTTTTTCAAGGGTTTAATTTAAAACTGTGGAAGGTAGCCAGCCAAGGTTAAAATAATGTCAGATAGGTTTCAGTTTTCAGCTAAAAAAAATGAACAATTTTCATAGCCGGCTAAAAGTTTTCTCCCTCTGTTACGAATTCTGTGAATATTCCTAATTGTTTGGGGGGTGGGTTTTTTTCCCCTCATGATGTTATAGCCTGAATATTGCTGCTGGAGGGGGGGGGGGACTTTACAAAATTAAGTAATCAGCTTTGGATAAACGATGCCATTGTGGAAAACAACACAAATAAATTAATATTATGTAGTGCTTTCTTAAAAAGAAACAAGGGCTGTGCTTCTGAAACCTGTAAAAAAATCCCCTTGGGTACCCTCAGTCACACAGTAATTTAAAAGCAAATAAATATTTGCATTTTTTTTGTAGGATATTAACTGGAACAATTTTTAAAGAAAGGGGCTTCTTTTCCAACAATGTTAAAATACGTTAATCATACTCTTTTGCATAATTTATGATCAAATACATTTAAAATTGGTGAAGAGAAAGAATCACAGATTGCTGAAAGAAGATGCCCCCACATACAGAGAGGACCAGTGTCAAATATCTTGAGTTTCAATGGTTTGGAAAAAGTCGCTGGGAATAAAAAAAAAAGGGCATAGCTCTCCAAAACAAATAATAGACTAGACTAGACTAGACTAGACTAGACTAGACTAGACTAGACTAGACTAGAATAGAATAGAATAGAATAGAATAGAATAGAATAGAGAATAGAATAGAATAGAATAGAATAGAATAGAATAGAATAGAATAGAATAATAGAATAGAATAGAACAGAACAGAACAGAACAGAACAGAACAGAACAGAATAGAATAGAATAGAATAGAATAAGGAATAGGAATAGAATGCGGAATAGAATAGAATAGAATAGAATAGAATAGAATAGAATAGAATAGAATAGAATAGAATAGGGAATAGGAATAGAATGCAGAATGGAATAGAATAGAATAGAATAGAATAGAATAGAATAGAATAGAATAGAATAGAATAGAATAGAATAGAATAGAATAGAATAGAATAGAATAGAATAGAATAGAATAGAATAGAATAGAATAGAATAATAGAATAGAATAGAATAGAACAGAACAGAACAGAACAGAATAGAATAGAATAGAATAAGGAATAGGAATAGAATGCGGAATAGAATAGAATAGAATAGAATAGAATAGAATGGAATAGGGAATAGGAATAGAATGCAGAATGGAATAGAATAGAATAGAATAGAATAGAATAGAATAGAATAGAATAGAATAGAATAGAATAGAATAGAATAGAATAGAATAGAATAGAATAGAATAGAATAGAATAGAAAAGAATAGAATAGAATAGAATAAGGAATAGGAATAGAATGCAGAATGGAATGGAATAGAATAGAATAGAATAGAACAGAATAGAATAGAATAGAATAGAATGCAGAATACAATAGACTAGAATAGACTAGAATATGGAATATATAGACTAGTCTAGAATATGGAATATAGACTAGACTAGACTAGAATAATAGACTAGAATATGGAATAGATTAGATTAGATTAGATTAGAATAAAATAGAATAGAATAGAATAGAATAGGGAATAGGAATAGAATGCAGAATGGAATAGAATAGAATAGAATAGAATAGAATAGAATAGAATAGAATAGAATAGAATAGAATAGAATAGAATAGAATAATAGAATAGAATAGAATAGAACAGAACAGAACAGAACAGAACAGAATAGAATAGAATAGAATAGAATAAGGAATAGGAATAGAATGCAGAATGGAATAGAATAGAATAGAATAGAATAGAATAGAATAGAAAAGAATAGAATAGAATAGAATAGAATAAGGAATAGGAATAGAATGCAGAATGGAATGGAATAGAATAGAATAGAATAGAATAGAACAGAACAGAATAGAATAGAATAGAATAGAATGCAGAATACAATAGACTAGAATAGACTAGAATATGGAATATATAGACTAGTCTAGAATATGGAATATAGACTAGACTAGACTAGAATAATAGACTAGAATATGGAATAGATTAGATTAGATTAGATTAGATTAGAATAGATTAGATTAGAATAAAATAGAATAGAATAGAATAGAATAGGAAATAGGAATAGAATGCAGAATGGAATAGAATAGAATAGAATAGAATAGAATGCAGAATACAATAGACTAGAATAGACTAGAATATGGAATATATAGACTAGTCTAGAATATGGAATATAGACTAGACTAGACTAGAATAATAGACTAGAATATGGAATAGATTAGATTAGAATAGAATAGAATAGAATAGAATAGAATAGAATAGAATAGAAGAGAAGAGAACAGGAGAGGAGAAGAGAGGAGAGGAGAGGAGAGGAGAGGAGAGGAGAGGAGAGAAAATGAAATATGGAATATGGAATATAGACTAGAATATGGAATAGGACAGGACAGGACAGGACAGGACAGGACAGGACAGGATAGGATAGGATAGGATAGGATAGGATAGGATAGGATAGGATAAGGAATGTATGTGTTTCCTGGTTGCCAATATATAAGTTATCACCCTCTTTTTGAGATGCCAGTGAACCCCAGAAAGTACCTGAGATGCTTTTCTGCAGCTTTTGTGCAATGCTGGAGGAACAGAGAGCTTCATGGGAAGATGTCATTGTTCGTACCATTCAATCATAGATTGAGCTCAACAAGTCCTGTGTAGGCTCAATTTCAGGGGCTACTAAATTTTCTCCCTGAAAAGAAGACTAGCCTAGGTTTAAGACGTTCGCTATTCCCTAAAGCTGAGGCTGAAATAGTTCAGCTCTTCCATTACTATATTTTCAGGGAATTGCAAACAACACTGTTATTTAAAAGGAATATAATGTGGGGAAATTCTTGTCTTCCTTTCAGATTAATACAGTATAAACTTTGGCAGCACGGCTAATTTGCACTAATGTTGAGTTCTCCTGATTGATCCTCCAATTTTAGCCCTTGGTCAACCACACGTAGATGATTGAGCTCAACTGTGGGAATCTAAGACGGCGATTTTTCAATTAAAAAGCATTTGTTGGTGTCTTGGTCTGCACATTTAATTACAATTGTGATTCTCTGTTCAGCTTTCGTGAAGGCTACAAGTGTTTCCTTTCCTACAGTTGTTGTTTTGTAAACAAAAATAATTACCAATCTTTACATGATCAAAATAATTCCAGCTTGATTATCCTACGTGCCGTTCAGTGTCTTCATTCCCTTTCCCCCCAATATGTCACACACTGTAAGACGGATTTGCAAAATAATCTTTATGTCTAAAATTTTAACTGTAGAGCATCTGTTTCATTTGGAGGGAACTGTGATGAGCATCTGTTTCCAGGGAAGGTTTGAACTTAACCAGATTGTATTCATTTGTGGTGTCATGGATTATCTAGTCTTAGATGGTTTTACAAATAAATCCAAAGGTTGAACTTTCACGATCAACCATATTAGCGTGTTTTGATTTAAGCATTTGTTTTGTTGTAGCTTTCCTTTATCCAATAGCACTAAAATATAAAGTTAATTACAATAACAGAGTAACAGTGTTGGAAGGGACTTTGAAGGTCTTCTATCCAACCCCCTGCTCAACCATTTCAGACTAGTGCCTGTCCAGTCTCTTCTTTAAAAAAAATCCAGTGATGGAGCACCCACAGCTTTTGAAGGCAAGCCATTCCGCTGATTCTGATCCACAATATATATTCTTCGATTCTCCTCTGTTCTCTGGGATGGTTTACAAATTCCAGAAACTACTGTTATTATGCAGGTAAGCATTTTCTCAACAAATGAATAAGCAAGAACAAAACCTTGACATGCAAAAAAGTTCAACGTGAAGAGAGAGAGAGAAACTCTGAAAAGACTTGATGCAGAAACTGCCATCCTGAACGTGAAATTATCCTCGGTAGTTGATGAAGATTCTCGAGTAGAAATATCTGTAAGTTGAGTCATTGCAACTGGATTCATTTTCTTGTTGGTTTGAGACATTTCGCTGGCCATCCAAGCAACTTTTTCTGTCTGAAGAAGTTGCTTAGGGGAATCTGAACAGAAACATAGAAATATAGAAAACTAATGGCAGAATTAGTCCGAGTCGGCCCTTTGATTTTGCGTGTGTGTATGTGTGTGTGTGTGTGTGTGTTTTCTTTTTAATTTATATATTCATTGTTTCATTTTCATTATTGAACTGAAATGGCACAGTGGTAAAATGTGGTACTGCAGGCTACTTCTGCTGATTGCCAGCTGCCAGCACTTTGGTAGTTCGATCCTGATCCGCTCAAGGTTGACTCAGCCTTACGTCCTTCCAAGGTTGGTAAAATGGGGATCCAGATTGTTGGGGGCAACAGGCTGACTCTGTAAACTGCTTAGAGGGGGCTGTAGAGCACTGGGAAGCGGTCTATAAGTCTAAGCGCTATTGCTATTTCTATTTTTAATTATTTATTTTATTTTATTTTTAAATTTTGGTCGAATGACAAACACAGATTTATCCCAAACATGTTTCAATCTTAGTTACACTACTCCGTTGGAAGTTGGTTGTTCCAAGCTTCCACTTAGTAGTAGGCAGAAAGTTGTTGGAATGTCCCAACTCCTAAAATTCTTAGGGGTCATTAAGTGTGGCCTCCCTAGTGAAACCAGGAGAATGAATGGAAAATCCTGCCCTCAGTAGAGATGGAGGCCTCAGATACAACCTGTCCCCCATTTTTTTTATGCAATTCTCTCACCAATCCCTGGGAAGTTGAGGCCTGCTTGAAAGGGTCACCAGGGAGGCCACATTTAATGACCACTAAGAATTTAAAGAGTGGTACATTCCAATGACTTTCTGCCTGCTCAGACTCCCCCAATCAACTTGTTCAAACTGAAGAAGCTGCTTTGATGAGCAGTGAAACGTCTCAAGTCAATAAGAAAAGAAATCTACTTGGCACGACTCAACCTCCGGACAATTCTACCTGGATGACTGAGAATCTTCATTAACATACAGTATTGCCCCATACTTTGGGGGAGAAACCCTAAGGTTCCTTCGGGAATACCCCTAAGAGTTTTAGGAGTTGGTACATTCCAACAACTCTCTGCCTCCTCAGATTCCCCCCAGTCAACTTGTTAAGAAGGAAGAAGCTGCTTGGATGGATAACAAAACATTTCAAACCAATAATAAAAGAAGTCCAGTTGATTCAACTTTGGACAATTCTAACTAGATGGTTGAGAATCTTCGTCAACATATTGTGTCATACTTTGGGGAAGAAAGCTTGAGGTTGGTTGGGGAATGCCCCTAAGAGTTTTAGGAGTTGGTACATTCCAATGACTCTATGCCTACTCAGATTCCCTCTAATCAACTTGTTCAGACTGAAGAAGCTGCTTGGACGAGCAGCGAAATATCTCAAACCAACAAGAAAATAACCCAACTTCCAAGATTCAACTTCCGGGTACCTTCAATTTTCCATCTTCTCTCCTTCAAGAGAGATATCACTATCAGAATTACGGCTTTACTGAGACAGGGGAGTTATGACGATGTGAATGCTTGTTCCCGTTAGTAGAATCTGTTAGTAGAAGGCTAACGGAATCTGTTTCCGTTAGTAGAAGTCTGTTAGAGTGGCATTTTGGGAAATGGACAAGAAATAGCATGTAAGTATGCGAAGCAAATGGTGTGGGCCCAACTGAATAGATGAGCGATGAAGTTTGTCTAGCAAAAGTTTCGTTGCAATATGCACTTTGTAGTTCCAATAGGCGAGAATATTGTGGGGTCCTTGGGGGTCTCTGAGTTTGGTGGTTTTCTCGCAGCCCTAGGAGGAGGAGGAGGAGGAGGAGGAGGAGGAGGAGGAGGAGGAGGCAGCACCCCTAGTCTTTCTCTTCATTAAACTAGACATAACCAGTTCCAGCAACTGTTCTTTATATGTTTTAGCCTCTTTTGGTACTTTCTTATAGTCTAAGATAGAAGACCTCATGATATCAGATATCCTGAGAACGGGATTAAATAATTAAGATGAAACAAATAAACTACTTTTCATTAAGTGAAATCCCATTGTTTCCAATGGGACTTTTCCTACTGGATTAGTGCCATGGGCTGTCACAGAAAATTTAATTTTTGCTTCGAGCATATGGGCATAATGGTTGCACCATTAAAAAGAAATAATACTACAAAGGCCAGGTTCCATTTTTTTTTATTGCAGATTCCATGACAGATGTTTGCAATTATCTTTTCCTTTTAGAAGAGGGGGGAAAAATTGGTCTGCTAATGACTTTTTATTTTTAATGCTACATAAACCAAAGCCTCAGGTTGTGTAATTGACACCCTTTCAAAATTCACTTTTCAGGGAAAGACTAGTAGTTCTCTTGTACTTAAAACAGCGTATGTTCGAGCGATGTGATAAAAGTCCAGTTTCTTACCACTGGACTTACTAAAATGATGAGCAGGAAGTTGGATTTATTAGAAGTAAAATTACAAGTTACACTCCTAATGAGAGGGATGACCCTATTTTTTAACAATTGCTTCAAATGATTTTAGCCTGTAGGAAAAAGGATAAATCCCATAAAGCGTAATGTAAATTGCTTTATTTGTCATTTAATCATCTGTTTTTCTCTTTTGGAGAAGCTGGATGAAAATAGCGTAATGAGCAGGAATGTGGTTTCCTTTTATTGTCTTCCTACGTTATAAGCCTTGCGCGCATAATTTTCCAGCCTCACCTGCAATCAAATATAATTTATGTAGAGATAATGTCTAGTTATTCTCCATGGAACATCAGTAACGGATTAGGCAGGGCAGATGAAGAGATGCAGAGGGCAAACAGGAAATGTTGCATTTATATAGCTCCCTTGCAGAATATATCATTATGCATGGACATTTTCAAAACAAACTATAATAAATTGGATTAGTTACTTATCAAGCAGAGCAGCAATCTTCCTATCAAACGGAAACCATAAATCATATATTTTATTTTCTAAGCATAGGTTTCCAAACAACCACTTTTTCAAATAATATATTATGGAATTCAGATATTAGCGAGGCACCGTGGTTTTTGTACCCTACAAACTGAAAATAGTTGGCGGTACCATAATTTAGATAGCTTAAAGCCTTTCAAGATAAGGGGAAAATATATAGCAATATTAACTATAATTCTGCAATGCCAATGAACACGAGGTTGCTTACCTTGTACAATTAAAGTTGAGTGTGGCGCTGACAGAAGATTATTTGAATTAATTTGTAATATAATAAGGACGTCTATATTTAGCCCGGCATTTAATACTGAGATCTCCACTGTGGTATTGCTTATGAATTTTAAAAAGTGTAGAAAAGAGAGGGGGAAAAAGGCAAAAATATTTTTTTTTAAACTGTGGGGAAAATAGATATTTTTTTCCTCTGTTTATATTGTGACTGATTTGTAATATGTATAAATATTGAGACATTCTTAGGAACGATTTACTCTTGGGGCTTGAATTTAATTTGTTTTAATTGTTTTTATTTTTTGTATTCATGGTTTTAACTGCCCTGTAAACCGCCCTGAGTCCTATGGGAATAGGGCGGTATACAAATCCAATAAAATAAATAAAATAAATAAATGTTTGCATTTTCCTTGCTGTGAGATGTAGAGTATGCGGAAGCCATTCTTACTTAAATTTAGTTAAACTTCTGTTGTGGATAAATGTTAATTTGTGGCATATTCTCCATTGCAAAGTTCCCAATCCAATACCACTGATGTTGTATCTTTCTTCCAACACTGGGCATTTATTCTCAGGCAGGTGACCTTATACCATTCCAGACAAATGGTTGTCCAATCTTTTCTTAAAAACTTCCAGTGTTGGAGCATTCGCAACATCGGGAGGTAAGTAGTTCCACTGATGAATTGTTCTAACCAATTCTTGTCTCATTAAATCACATTAACCAGTTCTCAGGCAATGTGTTATGCTGTGACACACGTGGCAAGCAATATTTTCAACTGGACCATGACTGTGCGTTCAGTTTCACTGCCATTCAAACTTCCTCCAAGTTTTTCCAAATTTTGGAAGTTCAACCACCCATCACAGCACTTGAAATTATACGTTTTACTGACATGGAGCAATGGACAGGGGTGATCTGCTAGTGAAAAACCAAATAAGATGTCAGAATCCATTTATATCACATTTCATAAATGTATAGGTAGAACAATGTGCTTATTCTGGGGATTCTGCCATCTCTCCGAAGCGGGGGGGGGGGGAGAGGATAGACTTTAGGCATCTTCAAACAACAGGGAACATTTGAACTGGGGGAGGGAGGGGGAGTGACAGATCTGGATTGCATCTTCATTTACAACAAAAAGGGAAGCAATAACCATAAAACCAAGGAGAGTTCCCTTTCCCATGGAAGGGCCTGACATCTGACCAAATGGATGAGGGGAGGGGCTGAAATGGGAATGCTTTATATAGGATTGAAATGTAACTTTGTTAGATTCCGTCTTGTATTGCCACAATCGATTCCATCCTAGTAAACATTTTCCTTTTGGACTAAACTTGCATCCAAGGGTTCTTATTTCCTAAGATGTGGATTGAGGTGGGTCCTGACATAAGACTTATTTTCTCATCACCCATATCTTCTCTCCATGTCTGTTGTTATGAAGATGTATATATACATCACACAATCTGTCCGTATTTATAACAGTATTAGTCTGAGTTCTAAGTTAACAGTTGAATTTTCCAATGATATGATAGATGTGGTTTGGGTTCATTCGGTGACCTAACAGAAGTTCTTTAACTATTTTTTTTTCTTGTGGAATTCTGCTTGTTTTTAGATTTTGGTCATGCCAGCTACAATTTAGAAAGCCCTTAAAAATAACAAGAAATTCATTCAGTGCCTTAAGGTTGTAATTTATTTAGCTTGCTTTTAAATTGATTTAAATTCCACAGGATAGAAGGAACTAATGTATTTATCCCATTGCCCCCACAGAGATAAAATAACAATCCTTTTTTAAAACCCCTATGATAGACTCTGTGAAATGGGCTACTAGACCAAATGAAATCTGGACCAAACTCTAACCTAGACGTACAAACCAGGTTTCACAACCTAAATTAAAATCTGAGTTGTTCGTTGGTTCTGTAGTTTATTCCCTTTTGTAAAACAAACATTTAGCTTATCTCAAATGTTTGAGACACAATCACAATGACTTTGGAAAACCTAGTTGCTGTGCAAGTGGGTTGGGTGATTCTGTTGTTTGAAAAAAGTATGGATTTTATTGAAACTGAGGATAAAGTTCTGACATTTAAAATAAATCTGCTTCTAAGTCTTGGAATACTTTATTTAAGATTGTCAACATTGCCAATATAAATCAGATCTGAAGTCTCCTTTCTCTTTTTCGGTTAACATTTAGCTGAATATAAACTAATTTATTGATCGACTGTAAATGGAAAGATTTACTGATGCTTTTGTCAGGTTTCATAATATTAATCTTCCATAATAAAGTGAAAAAAATGCAGTGGTAGATGGTAAGGTTAAAGGGGACATATTTTATTTTACCTAGAAACTGTGTGCAAAAATGACCGATATACAGTAACTACTGTTTAGAACAGGGGTCTCAAACTGCCGGCCTGCAGGCCAGATGCATCATGCCGAAACTGCACCCACCCCATTGCCGGCAATGGAAAAAAAATTGTGATACCTCGCGACACGTCACAATGACGTTGTGAGTTTGACACCCCAGGTTTAGAACATACCTGGTTCCATCAGATCAAACACCACAGCAAGAATTGCCAATTTTGTGTTGAAATGGGAAATGTTTCATGAGTCTGGTTTGGTTTGGTTTGGTTGAGTTGAGTTGAGTTGAGTTGAGTTGAGTTGAGTTGAGTTTAAACCAGGAGTTAAGAGGCAGGTATATATATTCTGCTATTTGAGAAGAATACCGCCAAGGGAGATCTCCCATGGTTCAAAGCAAAAGAAGAGATTACTAAAAGTTGGATAAACTAGTAATGATGGAGCAAAAAAATTATGCTTTATGCAGCTTCTCCAGTAGCTGCAATTCCTGTGGGAGAATAATATTACCCTATTTTTGCCCAATGAAGAAATTTTAACATTAACATTTTGATTAGTTTAGTGGCTACACTTTTAAACAACTCCTCCTCCTCCTCCTCCTCCTCCTCCTCCTCCTCCTCCTCCTCCTCCTCCTCCTCCTCCAATTGATTATGAACCCCCAAGTAGTATTGACTCTTACTGACCAAGTAGAGAGATTATTAGCCTGTATTCTCTAATTATAGGTTGGATGCATTTATTGACAGAGGGTGGCAGCTGCTGTTATTGTTCCCAATGGATTCAAGCAAGGTGAAAGATTTTCCTACTTCGAATCAAGCAAGTGGCACCTATTCAAGCCACACCCATCCCCGTGAGTCATGATCAACCTTCCGGCCATCTTAAGAGGGGGGGAAAGATGTGTAAAATATACCTACCTTCCCTATTTTACTCTTTCGCTTTTTAGGCTGGCCGGCCCCATTTCCACCAAAACCGAAGCGCTCTTCTCCCGTTACTGCAGTCGTCCTTTTTTTTTGTAATTTTTTTTAGTAATTTTCCATTATTACATTTGATTAGTGCTTAGTAAACATCGTGTTGCCTGGGTTGATTTGTTTGCTTACTAATAGAAGTTACATTCTTAGTCTCTGCCCCTTTTCCCCCCCAGCAGTTGATAAAATAAATTCCCATGTTTGAAGATATTCCACATCTTCTTCCTCTTTGATCCTCAACGTGAGTCTGTCCATTTCAGCGCAGTCCAATATCCTCTTATTATTATCTCTGCGTCCGGTGGTGGTGAGCAAATACAGTCCTCGCTGCTGTTAGTTGCAGGCAATGTTAAATATGTACACTTTGCTTATCAGATTTTTCTGGTATTATACCTAATAAGAAAAGTTCAGGTTTAAAATCTACAGGTTTTCCTAGCATCTTTTCTGACCAAGTGTGTATTTTTGTCCAAATTTCTTCCTTCCTTCCTTCCTTCCTTCCTTCCTTCCTTCCTTCCTTCCTTCCTTCCTTCCTTCCTTCCTTTCTTCTTTCTTTCTGTCTTTCTTTCTGTCTTTCTTTCTTTCTTTCTTTCTTTCTTTCTTTCTTTCTTTCTTTCTTTCTTTCTTTCGCTTTAACACAGGCCCTGCAGTTCGTCTTAATTCTGTCTTTTCCTTTTCAAGCACGTTCTGATTGCTTACGTCACCAAGGATGCTGGGCTTTTCACAGGCGGAAGGTAACATAAGACAATCAGATCTCTGCCTGCTCCTCCTCCATGCAGAGAGGCAGCATCAAAGGCCCACTGACAAGTCAAGAGTGAGAGATAATATTCCTTCTGCTGAGCTGTCAAGATCAATTGGGTTTTACAGCCGTTGGAATTAGAAGCATGGGAATCTTTTTTTTCCCCAGACTAGCTCGGACTGTTTGTCTAGCCAGCTCAGCACTGGGTATTCCGACTGGGCACAATCCTGCAGGGTTCTCCATGCAACAGAGGAAGTTCCCCCCTCTTGTTAAAGGTCTGTGGAGATTCTCCATCATCCAGGTCAGGGTGGTCCAAAAGGTGCTTTTTTTCAGGAGGCAACTGGAGTTTCTTGTTTTTCTTTGGAAGACGTTTCGCTTCTCATCCCAGAAGCTTCTTCAGCTCTGAGTGGACGGTGGGGAATGGAAGGATTTATACTCCTTGCAGACCGCTGGTCGTTTGCATGCTTTTAGAGAGTCATTGAGGTCGCTTGGAGGTTTACCTGTGTCCTCAGGGTCACCTGAGTGGTGCCTTCTTGGCTGCAGGATGTGTCCCTTCGCTGTTGAAGACGGGCTCGGGCTGTTGGGGATGAGTCTGTGTTGTCTGCATCGCAGATCGAAGTGCAAACGGTTCCTGTAATCGGCAATGTTTTCTGGAAACCCGTTCAGACTCCTGCACCATTCGAAGAGTGTTGTTCCCAAAGTGCACGGGTAAATGTCTAGGGAGGTTTTCTGTCCCCCAGATCATGGTTGTCCGAAAGGTGCTTTTTTTTTTCCAGGAGGCAACTGGACTTTCTTGTTTTCCCTTCCCCTCTTGTTACCAGATCCTTTTAAAGGAGAAGTTGAGATGTTTGAGAGTCGGGCTATTGTAAAGACTAATTTTCTTATTGTTGTTACCGTTGTACTTCAGTGGTGACCCGGTCAGATCATTTCACCGGGACTCTCTGTCAGCAACTGCTTTTTTTGAGTAGATTGAGGAAGGTAGAAACTTTGGCTCATGTCCTTGTAAGGCGTCCTTTTGATAAGGCAGGGACTTTGGTGGGCCCTGAGCTGGCTTGTTTGATTGCAGACATTTCATTACCAAACTAGGTCACATCATCTGGGCTAGAGGGCAGGAGGCTGTGCTTTTTTTATATGTATAAAGTGGCTAGCCCTGTCACTGATGGTGGGAATGTTCTTAGTAGTTGCTTGATTACACTGTTGTTTACCATCAGCCTGTTTGTTCCAATGGCCCACTTCCTCCTCCGAATAAGCTAGCACTCAATCATTGTCACAATATTGCATCAATGCTCTTCTTCTCTTGAGGCAAATGGCTCAATTTTAGGGTATTGCTCTACGTACACTTTCAAATGCATCATTTCTGTTCTTTGTTCTCTTCTGGACCTTTTGCTATTTCTCCTTTTGTTGTCCCCCATCAGAGACAAGGCTTAAGTTGTTGTGTTTTTTTTTAAAAAAATTCTTTTCTAATATGCTGATAAATACAGCTGATTCAGAACTTTACATAATCTTTCCAATGTCAGCAGTCATTTAAATTATCCTAACTTTGTCCTGAATCTCCAAAATCCAATTACCAGCTAATAATAATTGTCAGTTTTACGCTAAACCTTTAATGATAGGTCACAAGGGAAGTTGTATCAGAAGGATTAAATCATTGGGAGAGAGAAGCTATGCCCGGCCTTAAATTACTAGCCTCTTATCTACTGGTAACAGAGCTACTATATGTTTTGTCGCCATTTTTTTTTTTTTTGCTAAATAGAATAAATGTCACCCAAATTAATTTCATCTCTCTTAAATTAGCTTCTTAGCGTGATTTCTCACTTCAGTCAAAAAAATTATTTCCCAATGGAATTAAATTTCCATCGTAATCTCTTTTTATTTGCAAGAGGGAGCGAGGGGATGAGAACACCCAGGAACAAATGCTGTTTAATTCATTCTTGGAATAGGTTTGAATGCTTATTCATTACGAGGAATAAACTGTTGAAATATGGCATTGCCATCCTGGAACAGTTGCTTCCATAGACAGAAAGTGAGTAGGGAGCTCAAAGTTTATAATCCTGCTTTGAATGGTAAACTATCCCCAGTGGAGAAGGAACAATGAAGGCTTTGATTTACCAAGGTCCAGTTCAAGTCATTATCTGGACTGACAAACATGCAAAAATGTTTCTTATATATATAAAGAACAACCTAATATATTTTGCAAATACACTGTGTCTATATGAAAACTATCTGAAAAGCAATAAACTCTTGCCAATGTAAGTTCTTCCCCCCCCCCCCCATGTTAGTCTGCAAAATTGAAAGCTACAGTAAGGTAAAGGTAAAGGTTCCCCCGCACATGCGTGCTAGTCGTTTCTGACTCTAGGGGCCGGTGCTCGTCTCCGTTTCAAAGCCGAAGAGCCAGCGCTTGTCCGAGGACGTCTCCGTGGTCATGTGGCCGGCATGACTAGATGCCAAAAGCGCACGGAACACTGTTACCTTCCCACTGTAGTGGTCCCTATTTTTCTACTTGCATTTTTTTACGTGCTTTCAAACTACTAGGTTGGCAGAAGCTGGGACGAGTAACAGACGCTCACTCTGCTACATGGCACTCGGGATTCAACCCGCCAAACTGCCGACCTTCTGATTGACAAGCTCAGTGTCCTAACCCACTGAGCCACCGCGTCCCTTAAGCTACAGTAGATGGTAGCAAAGAGTTAGAATTTTCTAAGTGGTCTTCCAGATTTTTGGTACAGCCCTGGTCTAATGGCTTTAATGATAACAAATTCATTATTTTTCTGCCACTAGCTTGAGTAAATTAGATTCTTGGGCATTGCAACCTTCAACCTCCCAATTGGTTCATCTGTGGATTTTCAGCACAGCTATCCCAGAATAGATAGATATGTGTATTCTTTATTGTATTAGAATTGATAACCATTGATAAAAAAATATTGGAAACAGCTATTTTTCTGGAGCAGAGTTAAATATTCTATTTCCAGGCCAAAATATGCAAAATGGATAGTGGTGATTAAGCAATAGGAAATACTAAAAGATATTTAATACCCTAAATAAGCAAGTTGTCAGGGCAAAAGACCAAGTGTACTTGTGAAGATACAATTAAATTGATTTATTGCTAAAATGCGTATGTATGTATGTATGTATGTATGTATGTATGTGTATGTATCTATGTATGTATGTATGTATGTATGTATGTATCTATGTATCTATGTATGTATGTATGTATGTATCTATGCATCTATGTATGTATTTATGTATGTATGTATGTATGTATGTATCTATGTATCTATGCATCTATGCATCTATGTATGTATGTATGTATGTATGTATGTATCTATGTATGTATGTATGTATGTATGTATGTATCTATGTATGTATCTATGTATCTATGTATCTATGTATCTATCTATGTATGTATGTATGTATCTATCTATCTATGTATGTATGTATCTATGTATGTATGTATCTATGTATGTATCTATGTATCTATGTATGTATCTATGTATCTATGTATGTATCTATGTATCTATGTATCTATGTATTGGTTTGGTTTGCACCTGCCTGGAGTTAAGTAAGGGCTGGAATTTTTGTGAGTGTAGATTTAGTCCACTTGTGGCTATGTAAGGATTCTAGGCTGGTTCCTCTTTTAACTCCTCCCCCAGATTCTGCCACTCCTTCTCCCACCCAAGTTGGGATTTCAGGCACCCCAAGCTCTTTATGGATTATACATTGCTGATTACTTAATCCTTTTTGAATCATTATAACTTGCATGGACAAACATGTAATGACACTGAGGTGTGTTCTGAACACACATCACTTCCCTCTTGTTTATATCACTGCACCAGTCCTTTCCCAAAGCTCGGGAAGAAGCTGGAAAGATGTTTTTGAAAACTTCTCAAGATGCTGGCAATTGGACTTTTCTTTTTTTTTAAAAAAAACAAAACTGCAACAACAAACCAGGCTTTGAATTAAAGTGATCGTGTTTATTATATTATTTTTACTTAATTTATAAGAGCAGGGGTGGTGCAGTAGCTAGAATGCAGTATTGTGGGCTAATTCTGCCAACCGTTAGCAGTTCGATCCCGACGAGCTCAAGGTTGACTCAGCCTTCCGTCCTTCCGAGGTTGGTAAAATGAGGAGCCAGATTGTTGGGGGCAAATAGGCTGACTCTGTAAACCGCTTAGAGAGGGCTGTAAAGTATGGTGAAGTGGTATATAAGTCTAAGTGCTATTGTTGTTGCTTTTTTTTTTAAATACTCATCTGATTATTGCCTAAAAAATTACTTGGCTATTACTTTCATTCTGCTGTTTTCAGAAACTGGGGCTTCCCTGAGAAACAAACCGTTGTCCAGCTCTCATATTTCCCCACACATATAAGCAAATGCCTCTCTTTTCCCCCTATCTCTCTTTGCTGTATGAGATGCCAAAAATGTACTTTGTGGTGGCATTCCTTCACATGCCACCTTTTCACACGTGTTCCCGTGCGTGACACTTGGCTTGGCAATGGGCCACGAGTGAGCACCCAGCAACTCGGCCTGTCGGGAATGCTAAAACGTAGCTACAGGGAGACAACGTGCTCCCTATTCTGGCATCTGCTGGAATTCCAGCAATTTGTTCTTTTGCAGGGCGTTAATCGGCTATGGAAAATATACCTGTCGAGCTTAATGTAATTGGGAAATGCATGGAGAGTGCAAGCCTGGACTTTATTAGGAATGGAATGAGCATATTTGTGGAGAAATATTGCTGCAGAGAAACGCTAGGAAGGACGAATGGTCTCCAAAGGCAAATTGTCTTGCAAAGACTGACGAGAGACTTTTGACAACTCATCCTCCTTTGCTGTAAATCTCCCAGGCATCTGCCAAAGACGTGGTGGTAGTGGTGGTGGTGGTGTGTGTGCGTGCGCGTTTGTGTGTGTGTGCGTGTATGTGGTGAAAAAAGTGAAGACTGAGGTTGCAACTACATGGCCAAATCCCAGTTCCATTTTCATGGTTTCAGCCCAAGCAACTCACGTGCTTCTATTTGATGTCAGGGTGTGAGTTCAAAAGTTTTTCTTCCTCCCTTCCTTCCTTCCTTCCTTCCTTCCTTCCTTCCTTCCTTCCTTCCTTCCTTCCTTCTTTCCTGCCAGCCAGCCAGCCAGCAAGCCGTGTTAATTCCAGGCAATTGCCTGGACAAGTCTTTGCAATTTTCCTGCAATTTTCTTTTGGACTTCCTATTTTGGGCAACAATAGGGAAGAGATTTTCTGTTTGTGTTTTTTCTGGTTCTCTGCTTTTCTTTTGGACTTCCTCATGGGGTCTGCAAGGCTGAGTTTTCCAGTAGTCTCCAAGTACCGTATTTTCCGGCGTATAAGACGACTGGGCGTATAAGACGACCCCCTACATTTCCTGTTAAATTATAGGGTTTGGGCTATTTTCAGCACCCGGCGTATAAGACGACCCCTGACTTTTGAGAAGATTTTTATGGGTTAAAAAGTAGTCTTATACGCCAGAAAATACAGTACTAATCAGATCCGACCCTGTTTAATGTTTTTGAAACAAGCCAAGTGGTCAGGTGCTGTCAGCTTCTCACGCTTTGAGCAAGTGAAAGAGGGGAAGTGGACCTCCGTACTCAAAGCTCAGGAAAAACCCCACTTTATATTGGGGCACCAGAAGGGAGAGATTTAAGAAAGAGACTCTGGCTCAAGTAGAGCTTTGTACGTTCTCCAAATAAGCCATTTTTCCTGCTTCTGCCGTTTCCTCTCCTGAGGGAAACAATTTACCGCAGAGCGTGCAGGGCATTATTGCAGAAGGCGCAAAATTGAAATTTCCGCTGTGATTAATTTTTCTGTTTTGAAACACAACAATGATATCCTTGAAGGGAAATGCTAGGTTAGGCAAAGGCTAACTTACAATGATTGTGTGTGTAAGTAGAAGGTGGGGGTCGGGAAGGGAGGATGGGAAGAACTGGAAACCCGATTTATTAAAAAGATTGCGGGGACTAGGGAACTAAACCTCTTAAAACTCAAGAGTTCAAAGAGGACGCTTAGTACCAGGAAATAAGACCCAGAATGCCTGTTATAGCCCATAATTGAAGGCTGATTTGTGGGGGGGGGGAGAAATATATATATTATAACAATAATTTTGTTGGAAGAAGGTTAAACGCAACTTTATGAAATGGCCCGGTTGTACAAACAGGCCTTAATCTACCGTTGTTCTCTTGTTGCTTTGTAGCATACGTGCAACATCAAAGTCACAAATACAAACCAGGAAAGTTCAAAACTGCCATGAGTGATAGTGAGGGAGGAGAGCAGAAGTCGGCAGCTCTGGATTGTCTCAAGCGGAGACCCCAAGCAGAGATCTGGGCAGTCAAATTATTTGGGCCTGCATGTGTGTGTGTTTGTGTGGTGTGTTGAGGAGGGAGGAGATCTGCAGTGAAAGTCTGCACTGTGAAGAGATCCAGACACCTTGGCTAAGGCATTAGGTGTAGCACCAGGGCTGATGATTTCAGTCAATCAGAATAGAATCTGGAAGGGACCTTGGAGGTCTTCTAGTCCAGCCCCCTGCTCAAGCAGGAGAACTTATACCATCTCAGACAAATGACTGTCCAGCCGCTTCTTAAAAACCTCCAGTGATGGAGCGCCCATGATTTCTGAAGGCAACTTCTGTTC
>NW_028148207.1:0-20346 GCF_947247035.1 Vipera ursinii | reverse complement strand
TGTCTATACATCTAGGGCACACACATATTTTTATGAATTAAATGCTAATCCAGATATGGGGAAAAATAAAATTAAGAATGGATAAAATCATAGTAGACTTATTTCTTATGAAGTAATCACGGCAGGGTAAAAATCTGATAGATAATGATAATACAAAATAAGTATTGATGACTGAGCTATTTTCATATTAAAATCTATGGAAAAATTGGGAGGAAGGGGCATAGAGTTGAGCAAAGCAACCCAGGATTTGAAAATGGAAAATAATTTAGAGAACTCAACAGGGTAAACATGTAAACATTTTTGAGCAAACATGTCAAACGTCAGCCTGCAAACCAAAAATTAACTGAGTAAAAGTCGCTGAGTTTTTTTTATTTCTTATCCTAGGCACTCCAAACTTGTGAATGCTTGAATTAGCTGCAATTGAACACTCGTTTGCATAACTCTGTACAAACATAAAGGTAGTACATTACTTGCAGCTCGCAACAAAATTAAATCAAAATGTTAGAATCTTAATCCCCTCTTTGATGTCCCTTCTCTAGAAATGTTTTGATGCAGCATAATGGAAGTGTTTCATTCGTTCGAATTAACAGCATGTTCACAGAAGTTCTTAACAACCTATTTAAAATCAATTAAAGACTTTCTGTATCAAAGGAAATTTGAATTTAATGCATTCTCCCTTCATTTAGTATTTTGTTCTGGTACCTTTTCACTTCAATGTGTTCAATCTTGGGTTTCAAAGTCAAAAGGATACCAAAAAACCTTTAGAATTGATGGTAGCTCTTAATTAGCATTTAAGACTCAGTGCTTTTAAGAGAGTGTCTTTTTCAGAAACAAATGAACAGAAAACTGAAGTATTGTTAACAGGCATAATCTTCTCCTTTGAGGACATAACTTATTTTCTCCTTATTCCCCATTTCCTTTTTTTTAATGGAGGTCCCATTAATATAGTCACTAGTGGTTTCCCCACCAAATAACACTCAGGTCCAAATCTGCTAGTTTTCATAATCAGTCAGGTGTTTTTAATCTGTTGGGTCTAACTCTAGTGATGTTGAGACTCTAGAAAGAGTGCAGGGAAGAGCAACAAAGACGATTAAGGGGTAAGAGGCTGAACATATGATGAATGGTTGCAGGAATTGGGTATGTCTATTGTTCTGTACCAGCCTGCTACCGGCCCTGCAGAAAAGGCAGGGACAACCCCTTTTACAAGAAGGCAAGAGGCTGGAATTACGCCTTCCAAATTTATTGCTACAAAAACAAACGGAACAAGACACGAACCAAGAAACAGGAGCTTTAAGAAACAGGAACTATCCAAGCGGTTGCCTTCAGCAAACCAGCCCTCCCATACATTCCCCTTATATAGAGTTCAGGGCGTGGCTTCTCTCTGCCTCCTTCCGAGAAGCCCCATTGCCTTCCTCTGTTTACTCCTAATTGACTGCCTCCTGCGTCGGGCATCCTTGAACAGGGCCAGCTGTGGGTCATCTTCATCCACGCTGTCAGGCTCACACAGCTGGGTCTCCGTGGTGACCAAGTGGGAGGGGCCTGGCTGAGGGCTCCCATCAGCAAGATCTTCAACCCCCTCAGCAAGGTCTTCAACACCCCCCTCCTCCTCCTCTGAGTCGTCCGACCCAACTGCCGAACCCACAGGCTGACCCTGAATCACAACATCTACTTTAAGGAAAAGGAGGTCTAGGGGTGACAAGATAACAGTCTTCCAATATCTGATGAGGTTCCACAAAGAAGAGGGAGTCAAGCTATTCTCCAAAGCGCCTGAAGGCAGGACAAGAAGCAACGGATGGAAACTCATCAAGGAGAGAAGCAACCTAGAACTAAGGAGAAATTTCCTGACAGAATAGAATTTATTGGCCAAGTGTGGTTGGAAACACAAGGAATTTGTTTCTGGTCCATAAGCTCTCAGTGTGCATGCAAGCAATAGTAATAATCATGATCATGTACAACACGAAAATACATTAATCATACACCACAAGATGCAACACTTAGTGATAGTCATAGAATACTGGCTAAGCAAACAACATTAATCTTACTAGGATACTAAAGAACAATATAAATTGTAAGATACCAGCAACGAAGTCATAGACATAAGAAGATAAGGATAGGTAATAGGAAAGATGACGAGAATCATTGCAATACAGCTTTACTAGGTAGTTTGACAATGTTGTGGGAATTAGTTGTTAAGCAGAGTAACGGCGTGGGAGAAAAAAACTGTCTAGTCCAGAGGTGTCAAACTCAATTTCATTGAGGGCCGCATCAGCATTGCGGTTGCCCTCAGGGGGCCGGGTGGGTGTGGCCTGGGTGGGCGTGACCTACTGGGTGGGCATGGCTAGAGTGCATATGGCCTGCTGGGTGGGCGTGGCCAGCTCTACATCATTCGCATCAAGGGTGCCTTTGGGGGCCTGGCCAGGAGTGGGACAGATCTGAGGGTCTCTGGCAGAAGGAGGGTCTCTGGGCCAGGGCCAAGGCAGTGGGGGCCGTTCCCTCACTGTTTCCAGGATGGCTTTGTGGGCCGCATGAAAGCACTTTGCGGGCCGGATCTGGCCCCCGGGCCTTGTGTTTGACATGTCTGGTCTAGTTGTTCTGGTGCGCAATGCCCCATAGTGTCATCTTGAGGTAAGAAGTTGAAATTGTTTATGTCCAGGATGTGAGGGGTCTGTAGATATTTTCACGGTCCTCTTTCTTGCTTGTGCAGGATACCGGTCGTCAGTGGAAGGAAGGCTGGTAGCGATTGTTTTTTCTGCAGTTCTAACTATCTGTTGGGGACGCGGTGGCGAAGTGGGTTAGGACGCTGAGCTTGTCAATCAGAAAGTCGGCAGTTTGCCGGGTCAAATCCCGAGTGCCGCATAACAGAGTGAGTGCCTGTTACTCGTCCCAGCTTCTGCCAACCTAGCAGTTCGAAAGCACGTAAAAATGCAAGTAGAAAAATAGGGACCACTATGGTGGGAAGGTAACAGCGTTCCATGCACCTTTGGGATCTAGTTATGCCGGCCACATGACCATGGAGACGTTCTCGGACAAGTGCTGGCTCTTCGGCTTTGAAACGGAGATGAGCACCGGCCCCTAGAGTCAGAAACGACTAGCATGCGTGTGCGGGGGAACCTTTACCTTTACCTAACTATCTGTTGAGATCTGTATCTGTCTTGTTTGGTTGAAGGGCAAATGACAGACTCAATAACTCCTTTGTAGAAGTGTATCAGCAGCTCCTTGGGCAGTCTGAGCTTTCTGAGTTGGCGCAGGAAGAACATTCTTTGTTGGGCTTCTTTGATGACATTTTTGATGTTAGGTGTCCATTTTAAACCTTGAGATATTATAGAACCCAGAAACCTGAAGCTCTCTACTGTTGATACCGTGGTGTCTAGTATTGTAAGAGGTTGTAGAATAGTAGGGTTTCTCTTAAAGTCTACTGTCATTTCTACGGTTTTGAGCGTGTTCAGTTCAAGATTGTTCCGGCGGCACCACAAGGCTAGTTGTTCAGCCTCCCATCTGTATGCCGACTCGTTGTTGACTTGAAATAACAACGAACGATTAATCAATCAAAAATTAATTAAGAAGCCCAATTAATCAATGAAACGACTCACCTCCAGAAGTTGTGAATGCTCCAACAATGGAAGTTTGTCAGAGGAGATTGCACAACTATTTGTCTGAAATGTTATAGGCTCTCCTGCTTGAGCAGGGGGTTGGACTAGAAGACCTCCAAGGTCCCTTCTGACTCTTATTCTGCTATATCTGTCCTGTCCATCTTGCTATTGCCGACAGGGATAAGTTATCCTTGTATCTGTTTGCTCACACCAACCAATTCAGCAGACCTATGCTCAGTGCTAATACTTAATGCTAATTCTTATACACTCACTTTCAGCTCTGTTATTCTGGCACTGCGTGCTCTGCTATTGATATGTACTCAAGCCAAGCTTGCAAATCTGACTTATGGGCCAAAGATTCTGCCTCATTTGGAAAGTCACAGTGCCAGATGAGCTCAGAGCTAGACTGAATACTGTCTGGCTGAGCTGCAAGAGAGCTGAAATCATATAGAGTAAGATAGATATTAAGGGACATAATAATCCAATTAGAGGATTTTGCCTCATTCTGGCTTCAGGCTCTGCAAGGAGATTGCCAAGCCATTGGCTCTGAAACTCCCTTTCAGTCAACCTGGCCAAACTCTTGAAATTGGCAAGGACTAGCCCTTCTGAAAAGTTTATTTTCTTCTCTGAGGACTAGGTGTTTCTCTCTCTCTCTCTCTCTCTCTCTCTCTCTCTCTCTCTCTCTCTCTCTCTCTCTCTCTCTCTCTCTCTCTCTCTCTCTCTCTGTGAAGGTATTTTGTGACTGTGGAGCCTGCAGGAGTTCCAGGCTGGAAGAGGACTTTATTCGTTAGCATTTCAAATGGCAGGTGTTTTTTTTTCTTCCTTCCTTAATGAAACTTTTGGGGATTGCAGACACAGTTAAATTAAATGCATAATAAGCAAAGACTTTTGTTGGGATTATTTGGAATTTTATTAAAACAATTTTCACGTTAACCTGAGAGGAGCAGAAGTCTCCTGGATAGGCCAAACAATATTTGACTTGCAGTTTGCTTCAAAAGGAATCTTACTGAGTATTTTAATATCTCTACAGTTAAATATTTCCTCTGTAATAATAGGAAAATCTCTCTCTCTCTTATCTCTCTCTCTATTTATCTATCTATCTCTGTCTATCTCTATCTATCTATCTCCCAGTTGCAATGTATGGCTGTGAAAGTTGGACCATAAAAAAGGTTGAGCGCCAAAGAATGAGGCCTTTGAACTATGGTGCTGGAGAAGACTCCTGCGAGTCCCTTGGACTGCAAGGCGATCAAACGGGTCAGTCCTAGAGGAGATCAACCCTGATTGCTCTTTAGAAGGCCAGATCCTGAAGCTAAAACTCAAATCCTTTGGCCACCTAATGAGAAGGAAAGACTCACTGGAGAAGAGCCTAATGCTGGGAAAGATTGAGAGCAAGAGAAGAAGGGGACGACAGAGCATGAGGTGGCTGGATGGAGTCACTGAAGCAGTAGGCGTGAGCTTAAATGGACTCCAGAAGATGGTAGAGGACAGGAAGGCCTGGAGGAACATTGTCCATGGGGTTGCAATGGGTCGGACATGACTTCTCAACTAACAACAACAACATCTGTCTATCTGTCTATCTATCTATCTATCTATCTATCTATCTATCTATCTATCTATCTATCTATCTATCTATCTATCTTTCTATCTATCTATCTATCCATCCATCCATCCATCCAACCAAAACACAACAATTACATGTTTCCTATAAAATTAAAATTCAGTTAAATTAAAATTATATGGCACTACCCTGACTCTGACATAATTCAACCCAAAGCCCTCCAGAATAATTCAGTTCTAACTAGTTTCTGGAAAACATTAACAATTGAGGCAATCTTGCTTCCAAAGGGAAGGTCCAGAGGTCTGGGACTATCATGGAGAAATAATCAAAGACTCTAAGCTTCAGTCCCACTCATTTCCTGGACATAAAGACATTTATTTAAAGTTTTTAGGGCCAACAATTTACCAATGACTTTAGGTGGCATATGAGACTTACAAAGTGGAAAGATCTGGGCCGTTTTGTTCTCCAGAGAGAAAACAAAATGATGGATCGGACAAATGCAGTGAGAGGCAGTAGTTCCCCAGGTACCTAGGAGTAAAGTCCAAAGTCTAAGTCTAAATCCCATTTCGGTTATACATTTTGTTTTTACAGTGTCATCATTGACCCAATTAAGTCAAATATTTATCATATGATAATAAGAATGACTAAGGCTATTATAAAGGGATAACAAAAATAGCAACAGCCAAGAAATAAACATATATTATTAAGTGGAAAACACAGTTCTTGGTCAAGGATGTAGACAGACTTCAAATCTTTCAAATAATAATAATAATTAATGATGATGATGATGATGATGATGATGATGATGATGTAACTTTAGGGACAGGTGCAACATCAACAATAAGGAATAAGGAATAACAAGGAATAAGGAATAAGGAATCTATCCTGTTTTAAAACATTTAAAGCAACCGAAGCAAATCTGCCTAGATGTGCTTCGTTTGCTTTGGAGGTTTTAAAACAGAATACATTTAATGGAGGACCAGCAAATAATGAATAATTATGTCTGTGACCACAATAAAAGATTGATTGATTGATTGAATGAATGAAGAAAAGCAATAAAAGAGACAGAGAAAGAAGTATAAATGTGGGGAAAATGCACAATGGGCAAATCTAATTTCGCACAATTCTACATTTTCCTAAACATAGGTTTATTTCTCCCTTGGTTTATGATTTTTTAAAAACAACACAAAACAATAACTCTGTTTTCTGATCTATGTTACCTTTTCTGTAATTTCCACACTTCCCATGAAGAATTTCCACTTAACAGTTTATAATTTGGTGCACCTTTTCTCCTCATACATACACTTATCTTTTTTTCCCCTTCAAGACAAGCTATATCATCTATTTTTAGATGGGACCTTTGTTGGGAACCTCTAAATATTTAGGCCAGTCCCTGGAAATGGAGCAAATCTATGAAAATATAAAATAAAATGGAATCCAAAACCATTTCTTCCGTATTTGGTTTAAATAAGGAATAGACCACTAGAAAAGCAAAAAAAAAAAAAAAAGGTGAAAGTAGAAATGATTGAGTGTGTCAGGTGTGAAGAATCGAGACCACACGCTGAATTCCAGCTAATCTGATTTATTGCTGATGCCCATACAAAAAAAATCTAGTCAGCTAATAGGTAAAGGTAAAGGTTCCCCCGCACATGCACGCTAGTCATTTCCGACTCTAGGGGCCGGTGCTCATCTCCATTTCAAAGCCGAAGAGCCAGCGCTTGTCCGAGGACGTCTCCGTGGTCATGTGGCCGGCATGACTAGACGCCAAAGGTGCACGGAACGCTGTTACCTTCCCACCGTAGTGGTCCCTATTTTTCTACTTGCATTTTTACGTGCTTTCGAACTGCTAGGTTGGCAGAAGCTGGGACGAGTAAGAGGTGCTCACTCTGTTACGCGGCACTCGGGATTCGACCCGCCAAAAGGGGTTGGACTTGGACCATTTGTGGGAATGTCAGGATTCTAGGCTGATTCCTTTCTTTACTCTACCCCAGTTTTTGCCTGCTCTTTTCCTACAGAGAAAAAGGAGAATCAGATATCTGATGGTTTCATTGAGATGAAGATAAGGGCCTCCTGTGTGAACATTTCGTGACTGATGTTGTGTGATCTGAAGATCTGAATGTTAAGCATTATGATGGGCTATGGAGGTGGATTTTTCTTGTCAGTGGGTTTCCCTTCCTCACACAGATCAAGCAAGATTGTGCTTTGAATCCATCCTGCTTCTCCTTGCACACCTGTAAACTTTCCTTAATGTGTTTAGACAAAATTTGTTTTGCTCTTTCACCCGCTTTGTAAGTCACCAAGAGCTCAGCACAGCAATGACTGACTCGGTGCCGCAAGAAATCTGATTTAAAGCTCCGAAGTGGCCTGAAATTTACATTTGGTCTATTCTAGAGAGGCCAGATTAATGACACAAAAAAATGGGTAACAAGCTTTTCTCTTCTCCCAAGAAAACCAAGCAAAGATCTCCTTGGTGTTACATTCATTCCACACGTCGTTGACAACATCCATTGTAACACCACCACTATTTTTTTTAACACAAACGTATGCATACGCTTTTTAAAAAATATTCTTTTTCCCAGGCATTTAGGCAATGTGCAGCAACTTGGGACATTTGCATCACACATAAGGCTTCTGGCTGAAAGAGAAATGAGCACCATTCTTTAGAGGTGCCTGTCTATTTGAAGGCAACGGGGAATACAAATTTCTCTTTGGATCAAAGAGACCAAGATTGATTTGGCCATTATGCATCTCTCTCTCTCTCTCTCTCTGCTGTTAGGATGCAAATTCTGCTCTTAAAGTTATTGTTCTGCCTTCAAATACTGTATGAAATAATTTAAAATAAATAATCCACCATGCTCATGTATATATTTAACTATGCAACCCATTAACTTTACACTTCGCTCATTTGCAAGTCATTCGGTTTGTTCCTATGGTGAAGCAAAAGCTGCTTGTCACCTTTCTCAGTCTTTCTCTGATGCTCACACTACAATTTTAACACTCTCTGCCCAATGGCTTCTGATCCCTTGGAGAGCTAATCACATTACAACTAGTTGGTTGTCACTCCAAACTCAATGTTCTCTTCCCAAAAGACATTAAAGCATCCTAATTGTTCCAGCAAAGTGACTAGCCTGGAAATCGCTACTGCCCTATTCTCAAATAGATTTTAAATTTTAGCCAGTTAGATTGGGAAATGCAACAAACCAACTTTTGATTTTATTTTAGCACCACAGTGCTAAATGTCTTCCAACATCACCATCATCAAAACAGCAGCCAACAAAGCAAACTTTATATTTTGTTCTACCAGTTGTAATCTCCAGCTCCTTCAGCTCTATGTAAAGTGTAGCAAACTAAATCTTATCGCGTGGTAGCATGGAGTTGCTGTAGAGTTGCTGTATTATTATTATTGTTATTATTATTATTATTATTATTATTATTATTATTATTATTATTAGTAGTAGTAGTAGTAGTAGTAGTAGTAGTAGTAGTAGTAGTAGTATTGACAATAGGTTTTGTATAGTTTTATCATTTTAGTATTGCAAGCCACCCAAAGTAACCCGGTGGTAAAATGGATGGCAAATAAATTTACTCAACTGCTTTTAAACTCATTAAATCTGGTATTCAATGCATTTTGACATGAAAGTTTCTCCCGGTACTCATCATTTGTTTACTACTCAACACACAACTAGAACTTGTCAGAATCAGCTGCCTTGTGGCTCACTGCATTATTCCTTATGGGAAACATTTGTCTG
The DNA here is from genome assembly GCF_947247035.1 of Vipera ursinii. Lineage (NCBI taxonomy): Eukaryota > Metazoa > Chordata > Lepidosauria > Squamata > Viperidae > Vipera > Vipera ursinii. The sequence goes on along the minus strand of NW_028148207.1, from coordinate 11,449 downwards.
GTACTCATTGTTTTTGGTACTCATTGCGCCTCCCAGAATGAATTAACAATAAGTACCAAAATAAATAAATAAATCTTTATTGGGGGAAAACCTCTCTGCTCATAAGCGCCACCTGCTGTTTCAGCAGAAGCCAAAAATCCGAAAGGCCTCCTCATTGTGGATGGACCTACTCCTTCAAGGGGATACTAGCCAGAGAAAGTGTTTCAGACATGTTCATAAGAAAGAAATAAAGCAAAGCCATTATTTGATATTGTTACGTAATACCAGGACATATGTGAAACCATTGAACAGATACAAACACATTTCAGAGACAAAACTAACCTATAAATGGACATAAAATGGATTTTGCTAAGACAGTCAGATCAAGAAGAGCTTGTTCAAAATATATTTTACTTATCTGTCTCTCTCATAATGGGGGCAAAAAAAAACAACTTACCAATTCCCTATTTTGTGCAGGAACCCACTACTAGCCTGTGTTGAACCATCTCCAGCAAAGTCATTTTTTAAAACATAAGGAAGAATAATTGAAATGTAAACCCTTCAGTCCAGCAGCCATATCTCTTCTACACGCTCTAAGCATTGACTACAGCTTGACAACAGAATTTTAACTATTCTTGTCCTCCTCTCCTAAGAATTCCTTTTGCTTTCTTTTCTCTGTCATCTAGAGTCCTGCTTTCACACATACAACCCCACGCACACATACTCCTTTCCAGCTGTTAAACCATCAACGTCCCACTGTTGAAAATTTATTTATTTATTTATTTATTTTATTCGATTTATATACCGCCCTTTTCCCAAAGGACTCAGGGCGGTTTACAGGGCAAATTAAAAAAGAAATACAATATACAGATTAAAATACAATTAAATTAATAGCCCCAACACTTTAAAATTGAATTTAAAACCTTAAAAAACCCTCAGTCCAGGCCGGCCAGCTCAAATAGCCAGGTTTTTAGGTCCCGGCGAAACGAGCGAAGGTCGGGGGCGATCCGGAGTTCCACCGGCAGCTGATTCCATAGGGCAGGCGCGCCTACCGAGAATGCTCTCCCCCTGGGAATCGCCCGCCGGCACTCCTTGACCGGCAGGACCCTGAGGAGGACCCTGGGAGTGCACAGGACGATGGGAAGTTGACACTGGCAGCAGGTGCTCCCTAAGATTTATTTATTTATTTATTTATTTAATTAATTAAATTTTTATACCGCCCTATTCCCGAAGGACTCAGGGCAGTTTACAGGGCAGCATAAAATACAATATAAAAATAGTATAAAATTAAAATAGATTAAATTACTTAAGCCCAACAATTAAAACAATATTAAAAGCTAAAACCCCTTCAGTCCAGGCCTGATAGATCAAAAAACCAGGTTTTCAAGTCCCGGCGAAATGAACGCAGATCGGGGGCAGTCCGAAGTTCCACCGGTAAATCATTCCAAAGGGCATGCGCGCCCACAGAGAATGCCCTACCCCTGGGGATCACCCGCCGGCACTCCTTAACCGCCGGCACCCTAAGGAGGGCCTCTCTATGGGAGCGCACAGGACGATGGGAAGTTGATCCCGGCAGCAGGTGTTCCCTTAGATAATCCGGGCCCATGCCATTTAGAGCTTTATAGGTCATTACCAGCACCTTGAATCTCACCCGGAGGGCAACCGGAAGCCAATGCAGCTCACGGAGAAGAGGTGTTACACGGGAGTATCGGGAAACTCCCATAACAACTCACGTGGCTGCATTCTGCACCAGTTGAAGCCTCCGCGTGGTCCTCAAGGGCAGCCTCATGTAGAGAGCGTTGCAGTAGTCTAGCCGGGAGGTCACGAGCGCATGGGTGACTGTGCGTAGGGCATCTCGGTCCAGATAGGGCCGCAACTGGCGCACCAGACGAAGCTGCAAAAGCCCCCCCTGGTCACGGCTCCTATATGGTCTTCGAAATTGAGCCGTGAATCCACGAACCCACCACGGTCTCCAAATGTTGAGGTGGCTTGCAATGCAGTAGACTTCGTTCTAAAGTCACAAACCACCAAGACTTTGTTTCCCAGGCAATTATTATGAGCAATAAAAAAAATAGTCCTTTCGTAATCACTGTTAACTCATGGCCTCTCTAAGAAAATAATAGAGTATTTTGTGCTGGATCCCACCTGAAGAGATATTAGGCAGATGTGCTGCTCGATGTTTTTGTTTTTTCTTTAAAAATATATATAAAAACCTTTATTTTGAATACCATGTGTCTAAATTTGATTCAGAGAATCAAGAGAGGGAGCAGAAGCAAAAGTTATCAAGGCTCAAAAGAAGATTTCTTTTTGAGAAAGCTTCAAGGAATTGTGTAAAATGAATGATTAAAGGAACTAGGTACGCCCACTATAATGAAGAGAAGCATTGGGGCTTTCCCAAGTGTACTTTTTTTCAGGAGGCAACTGGACTTTCTTGTTTTTCTTTGAAAGACATTTTACTTATGATCCAAGAACCTTCTTCAGCTCTGACTGGATGTTGGAGAATGGAAGGATTTATACTCTTTGCAGACAGCTGGTCATTTGCCTTCTTTTAGAGCAGGGGTGTCAAACTCAATTTTTTTTAAAATTTTAATTCTATTTATATCCCGCCCTTCTCCGAAGACTCAGGGCGGCTTACAAGCTTAGCGATAGCCTTCATTCTATGTATATGCCTGCTTATTAGGGCTTTCACACACACCCCAAGCGGCATTATTACAAAGTCAGCTTAATTGCCCCCAACAATCTGGGTCCTCATTTTACCTACCTCGAAAGGATGGAAGGCTGAGTCAACCTTGAGCCTGGTGGGACTCGAACCTGCACTAATTGCAGGCAGCTGGTGTTACTTAAGGAGGCATTAGCCCACTGCTCCACCAAGGCTCAATTTTATTGAAGGCCACATCAGCATTGCGGTTGCCCCGGGTGGGTATGGCCAGGGTGGGCGTGGCCTACTGGGTGGGCGTGGCTAGAGTGCGTATGGCCTACTGGGTGGGCATGGCCAGCTCTACATCGTTCGCATCAAGGGTGCCTATGTGGGCCTGGGCAGGAGTGGGACAGATCTGAGGGTCTCTGGCAGAAGGAGGGTCTCTGGGCCAGGGCCAAGGCAGTGGGGGCCGTTCCCTCACTGTTTCCAGGATGGCTTCATGGGCCGCATGAAACCACTTTGCGGGCCGGATCTGGCCCCCGGGCCTTGTGTTTGACATGTCTGTTTTAGAGAGTCATTGAGGCCACTTGGAGGTTTACCTGCCTCAGGGTCACCTGAGCAATGCAAATGGGTATGGACAGTGGTGGGATTCAAATATGTGAACAACCATTTCTCTGTGTGGATGCCACTTCCGGAAGTCTGTTCTAGGCCTGGGCAACAAAAAAAATTAGCTGGGTGTGGAGCCTTCTTGGAACTGCTGAAAGGACTCTGTTGTAGACTAGACATAGGTGATATCATGTTCCAGCCACTCTGTTGAGAGAGGGCTGTTCAGTTTCGACATAGATGGCCTGTTTGTCAAAATTGAACAGCCCTCTCTCAACAGAGGGGGAGGCCTACAACATTGTTTATCTCCAGTCTACAACACAATCCTTTCAGCAGTTCCAAGAAGGCTTCTCGGCCGAGTGTTGATGAACAAAGGGTGCCTTTCAAAATTAAAAACAAAAGTAGATTTCCAGAGTGATTTCATTCATGCCTTTCCTAGATAAACAGACAAAAGGTGTGGAGATTCATACCTATCTGGTAATTACCCATTTTATTCCTTTCTTCATGCGAGAGAGTTCATTTAACTGTTTTATTGCAAAACCAAATCAATGTAGCCGAGAGAGAAATGCCTAGGCAGAAAACGAAGTATATTGGCACTTTAAAAAAAAATTCTTATAAAAAGCAGAAACAATACTTCTGAAACATTTAGCTGAAATATGAAATGACAAGTGCACGCAATAGGTGCTTATGGGTAAAAAACAAAAGCAGGATTTGAGTCGTGGCTGCGCAGCTGAATGTGCACATATACAAACGTCGCGTAGCACCAACTGTTTCGAAATGGCCAGCGTCTTTTCTTTTTAGCGGCTCTTCCATCGACAGCTCTAGATGAAATTATTGTACATGTTTCTGTTCTTAAAAATTAGGCAGGGCCAGGTAGCATAATGTTGGTCTCACAATCAGTTTGCAAAAAAATTAGTTATGGCAAGTAGAAAACACTGGCTAAGCACTTCTCTCTCTCTTTTTGTAAATTTAACACACATCAGCGAGCCAAAATACATTCGAAGTTTATTGCTATTCTTTCAAGGTAATCCATTCAGGAGAGAAGACAGCTTATCCTGATTTAAGAGATGTTACATAGACTGGTGTTTTTTTTTTAAAAAAAAAACCCCACAAATATTTCAAGGCCAACTTCAGTATTTCAAAACCCTATTAAAGCTGATATTGATGGCAGGGAGCATCCTTATTATTTGTATTTTATTGATTTGATTTGTATCCCACCTTGATTATTTTTTTACAAATAAGACAAGGCAGCAAACATATCCAACACAGCTTCCTCCTCCTATTTGCCCCACAACAACAACAACAACCCTGTGAGGTGGGTTGAGTTGGCTAGGTGGGACTAGAACTCACTGTCTCTTGGTGATTGGCCCAAAATGGCCCAGCTGGCTTTCATGACTAAGATAGAACTAGAACTCACCATCTCCTGGTGTTTGGGCTGAAGTCACCACTGAAATTGACTTTCACAATTATGAAGAACGGTTGCAGGATTTGGGAACGGCCAGTCTAGAGAATGGCCAGTCTAGGAGTGGGGGGAGCATGATAGCCGTCTTCCAGTATTTGAGGGGCTGCCACAAATAAGAGGGGGGGGGTTCAACTTATTTTCCAAAGCACCAGAAGACAAGACGAGAAACAACGGATGGAAAACTAATCAAGGAGAGAAGCAACCTGGAATTAAGGAGGAACTTCCTAACAGTGAGGACAATTCACCAGTGGAACAGCTTGCCACAAGAAGTTGTAGGAGCTCCATCAGCTGAGGATTTTAAGAGGCTGGACAGCCCTATGTCTGAAATGAAATAGAGTCTCCTGCTTGAACAGGGGGGCAGGAGTAGATCACCTCCAAGATCCCTTCCTGCTGTATTCTGATTCTGATTCTGACTATGTTTGGACTAGAACTTACAATCTCCCACTTTCTAGGCTGGTGCTTTAACCACTAGACCAACCCTGGTCTTGTTCATTGCATTAGACCCTTGTACTTATCCATATCAAGCCATAGGTAATAGGTTAGAGTTGCAAATATTAATCTGCAATTTTGCTTTTCCTACCCTTAATTGAGCAAGCACTTTGCAGTATGAAATTCCAGTTAAAAATCAGTCGAAGAAGGTCACCTCTTGCACAAAGACTTCCAAAAAGGGCTGCTTCCAAAGAACTTGGTTGGATCTTGCAGACAAAGCAGGAGCCACTTTTACGTTTCAAAATGAAGAACACCTCATACAGCTCTGTGTCATGCAAACTCCCAAATTCCACCCCCCTCTTTTTAAGGTTCACACAGCCCTATGATTAGACAAGGCACCTGAACAATACGGGGTGATAATCAGAATTATCCTAATGAAGCGTTGCAGACCTCAAAGGGAATTTACCATAATTTAAAACTACTGGAAGTTAATTGTAGTTTCCAAAGATTTAAAATTAGATTTTGCATTGTTAACCACCATTTTAATCGATTTACAAAGGGAGGAATGAAAGACACCAGGAAATATCCTTTTAGTTTTTTGTTTTCCAGTGAAAGTAAGTTTCAGCTTCCAGCTTCCAGTCCCCTAATCATCCTTCTTCTTCTTCTTCTTCTTCTTCTTCTTCTTCTTCTTCTTCTTCTTCTTCTTCTTCTTCTTCTTCTTCTTCTTCTTCTTCTTCTTCTTCTTCTTCTTCTTCTTCTTCTCCTTCTCCTCCTCCTCCTCCTCCTCCTCCTCCTCCTTCTAATAATAATAATAATAATAATAATAATAATAATAATAATAATAATAATAATAATAATAAAGTTGGAAGGCACCTTGGAGGTCATCTAGTCCAACCCTATACCATCTCAGACAAATGGCTGTCCAGCCTCTTAAATACTTCCAGTGTTGGAGCATTCACAGCTTCTGGAGGCAGGTTCTTCCACTGATTAATTGTTCCAATTGTCAGGAAATTTCTCCTCAATTCTAGGTTGCTTCTCTCTTTGGTTAGTTTCCATCCGTTGCTTCTTGTCCTGCCTTCTGGTGCTTTGGAGAATAGCTTGACTCCCTCTTCTTTGGGGCAGCCCCTGAGATACTGGAATGCTGCTATCATGTCCCCCCTTGTCCTTCTCTTCATTAAACTAGACATACCCAATTCCAGCAACCGTTCTTTATATGGTTTAGCCTCCAGTCCCCTGATCATCTTTGTTGCTCTTCTTTGTATTCTTTCTAGAGTCACAAAATCTTTTTTCATATCCTGGTGACTAAAACTGGATACAATATACCAAGTGCGGCCTTATCAGTGCAGTATAAATGATTCTCTTTCAGCAAGTATCATCAATGTTATCTTTGTATCATCTCCTCACACTCTTATATTTCTTTTGCTGGGGTGTATTTGGGAACCAAACATCAAACCCTTTTCTAAAGTCTATAGAAGGCTATCCATTTTCCAGATTAATTTGATTTTTTTTACTATTTTGCTCGCATGAACCATTTAGATGGTTCTGTTTCCTTTACAGCCTGAGTATTTAAAACATAATGTTCTTTAAAGTCATTATATTTTACTAGCTTGCACTGCAGCATTTTTCTCCCCCTGAATTCTAAGCTACAGTACTTGGAGCTATACAGTTCTGTAAATTAATGCCTTAGGGTTTTATGATTTAACTGTGCATGAATATTACAAACATAAGCTGAAGTCTGCTGGTTTTAATCATAGATGAGTTGATTTACTTTAGAGCAGAAAGACCATGTTACTGTTGTTCTCAGTTCACTGGAATAGATTATAGCAGCCTTGCCTCCATCCTATAGGAGGAATGGCAGAATCTAGGGTGGAGTTAAAAGAGGCATCAGCCTAGAATCCCTATGTAGTTACAAACAAACTCCTACTTCCCTTGAACTCTGTTGATCCTTCTCTAACTCCTAGCAGGAGCAAACCATTAGCTGAGAAAATTCCAGTGAAGAATAATAATTAAATAATAATAATAATAATAATAATAATAATAATAATAATAATAATAATAATGATGATGATGATGATGATGATGATGTTGATGATGGTGGTGGTGGAAGGGACATTGGAGGTCATCTAGTCCAACCCCCTGCTCAGGCAGGAAACCCTGTGCCATTTCAGACAAACGGTTGCCCAGTCTTTTCCTAAAAACTTCCAGTTTTGGAGCATTCACCACTTGTGGAGGCAGGTTGTTCCACTGGTTAATTGTTCTAACTGTCAGGAAGTTTCTCCTTAGTTCTAGGTTGTTTCTCTCCTTGATTAGTTTCCATCCGTTGCTTCTTGTCCTGCCTTCAGGCGCTTTGGAGAATAGCTTGACTCCCTCTTCTTTGGGGCAGCCCCTGAGATACTGGAACACTGCTATCATGTCCCCACGAGTAACAATAAATCAGTTTAACCGAGCCTTCACATCTGGACCTGATATTTTGTGCCTGAGTGTTCCTTATTCTTTTCTTTATCTTTAGTACTATCCAGGAAGCCTGCACTATAGCCAGTTCCCTGGGCTTTTAAAAAAAAATCTAAAGGAAGTTAGAATTTTTAAATAAATGATTAAATAAATAAATAAATAAATAAATAAATAAATAAATAAATAAATAAATAAATAAATAAATAAATAATACATACATACATACATACATACATACATACATACATACATACATACATAAATGCATGTTTTAACTTATTTTTTACTGGCCAAAATATAGGCCAAAAATAGCAGGTTGCAGTCAGTTCTGGCATTTTTTTTTGCTGGCAATTTTTTTTGCTGGCAAGCAAGGAACATACGGTAATTCATTTTCTCTGCAAGTACAAAAGTTACAAGAGACACACCCTTGTAACTTTCTTTGCCTTTCTGGAGTCTTTCTTCCTCTCTCTCCTCTTCTCCACCCATTATTCTGCCCTGCAGCTCTTATCACAGTTTTAAAGTGTTCACTCACCGATCACTTTAATACTAGTGGTGGGATGAGACATCTGGAATTCCAGTCAACCCCCTAACTTTTCAGAATTAAAGTTTGCAAGGAGAATGATAGCTGAAGAGTGTGGCACACGGCTTGTAGCCTTCAGATAATCTAACCGCCATCCTCTCAATTACAAGCATCAGCAGTAGCGAGACTGTAAATATTCAATATATGAAATATTCAGGATTTGAAGGATATTTTTTCTTTTTATCAAACTCATGCAGAAACCCAACTGAAATGGGTCTGTCAAGGCTGCTGACATCGGATGCACTTTGAAGAGTTTCATTTGTCAGAACCATGTCAGGGTCCAAATTATCCAAATATAGTAACTGGCTCTAAAGGTTGATTGGGGTGCGTAGGATAAGCAGGAAATAGCAACATATTTAAAAAAAATCAGGGAGGAAATAATATTCTTATTTTTAAAAAATGTTCAAGAAATCATACTCCAACAGACTGGTGGTTCGAGCTCCTGTTGGAAGTCAGCAAGAGAAGGAAATATTTTGGGAGATATTAAAAGAAGGCAGAATATTATATTTCTCCAAGGAATAATATAAAAATCTTAGGCAGAAACCAGTCCCCAGTCTCCTTCTCCCATGCAGAGGCCAGCTTTTAGAAATGCAGATTTGGGCCTCCCTATTTATAAGAAAAAGGGACGCGGTGGCTCAGTGAGTTAGGATGCTGAGCTTGTCAATCAGAAGGTCGGCAGTTTGGTGGGTCGAATCCCAAGTGCCGCGTAACTCGTCCCAGCTTCTGCCAACCTAGCAGTTTGAAAGCACGTAAAAATGCAAGTAGAAAAATAGGGACCACCACGGTGGGGAGGTAACAGCGTTCCGTGCGCCTTTGGCGTCTAGTCATGCCGGCCACATGACCAGGGAGACGTCCTCGGACAAGCACCGGCTCTTCGGCTTTGAAACGGAGATGAGCACCGGCCCCTAGAGTTGGAAACGACTAGCACGCATGTGCAGGGGAACCTTTACCTTTACCTTACCTATTCATAGAAAAATGCTTTCAGCGACAGCCCCAGAGAAGACTTGAGCTGATGGGATTAGAAAAACAAAGACTCCAAGGAACATTATCTTTAGGAGGATTAATCCACCACCATTAGGATACCAAAAGGGCATACTCAGGCTCAGGTCAACGTTCATTGCACAGGAGCTGGAAGAACCTCAAAACCACAGGAACAGGAAGAACCTCAAATACAAAGCCAAAAGAAGGTATAAAAGCCACCTATCCCAACTCCATTTTGTCAGCTTTCCCAGAACCACATGCTGTTATGATTCTGCTCTTCAACAAATTGGACCTTCTTTCCTATGCGGTTTCCATTTTGTTTATTCCCGGCTTGGACTGGACCTGATGACGATTTTTCTTTCGACACTACTATATGTATATTATATATAAACCACCAGCACACCGCATTCCCCTCTCACGGATGACTTTACCTAGTTTGGTAATGAAAAGTCTGCAGGAAAACAACCAAGCTGAAGATCTGAACAGTTCAACCCTAAGCTACAGATATTTTGTACTATAGAAATTACATAGCTTTTTCAAGCATTATCTCCGCAATTTATTCCCAGTTTACTAGCATGGCGATGGCCTTGTGGCCAGTCCCGTCCAGCCTCTGGAACTATTCTAATAGAGATTTATGCCTGTCACATTTGAGCCAAATTTATTTTGTCTTTTCCACTTCTCACCTTTACTACCCTGGCTCTTCCCGGCATACATTCCTCTTCAAGGGAACGTTGCCACCACTAGAGGGAAGCAAAGAGGTAAGAAAACTCAGACACTGCTCCCATCTAGTGGTCCTCCAGCATAAATACAAGTCCAAAACACCTTGGAATGTTAGGTCCTCTTACACTGTTTCCCCAAAGATTTGGACTGCTGAATAACAACAGCGTTCACTGCAAGTTTTCTTGTGGCGCCTGCAAAGTCAGACTTCTGCCCTTCCCACCCTCTAAAAGCAGTGGCCTTGTGCTCAAAGTCACTAGCAATTCCAGTTAAAAGAGTTCATTTCTTCCTCTTCTTCACTTTAAACACACATCTGTGCAAACGGCTTGGGCACGAAAGGGAAAGGTGGGGGGGGGGAAATGAGCTGCCAGAGTAATGAATGTGTCAAAGTTACTGGAGCATCAAATTGCTAGTTCTTCCACCTGAACGTATTGCTAAAGCATTCTTGTCTTTAAAAAAACAACAACTCTTACTTAGATTTTGCCTATCTGAAAAACAGGTAGCAATCTTACTTGTGATGTTCTGGTGCGTTGGATGTAGGAAATGAAGCAGATTAATACACTAATTTGAACAAGCAAAGTCTGTGCACAGTGGCTGGGAACTGATAACTCCTGTGGGCGTACATTTGGCGTAGTGGCAATTGCATGCTAAACAACATTTTACATGTTTGCACTCAATCCATAATCGAGCTACCCTATCCAAGCTGCAAGAACCCCAGCATCCTATCGTTGGCAGAGTTCTAGGTGTTGCTAAGGGTCATCCCAGATCTTTGCAGCCCAGGTGTGGCAACATTACAATCATTTTCTGCCACTCCCTCTCATCCCTCTTCTTTTTAACCAACCATGCATATTTAACCCAAAGCAGGAAAGGCTAACGCCGGACTAAACAGCCAAGATTGTCACTGGAGCAGGGACAACAATTCTAGCAAGTGAAATAAAGTGTTTTAGGCACTTACATATTTACACATTTAGTTCTGCTCAGTTAATCAATGGGGGGGAGTATTGAGCTCTGGATGGCTAGATATATACATTTTTTTTGAGAGCAGGCAACATAATTTCATTTTTAGTATGTGCCAGTATGCCCACAGTAAAAAGAAATGACAGTATCTTGTCTTGTCTTGTCTTGTCTTGTCTTGTCTTGTCTTGTCTTGTCTTGTCTTGCCTTGCCTTGCCTTGCCTTGCCTTGCCTTGCCTTGCCTTATCTTCTTACCTTACCTTGCCTTGCCTTATCTTATCTCGGCTTATCTTGGCTTATCTCACCTCACCTCAGCTCACCTTATCTTACCTTATCTTCTTACCTTGCCTTGCCTTACCTTATCTCACCTCACCTCACTTCACCATCTCATCTCATCTCATCTCATCTCATCTCATCTCATCTCCTCTCCTCTCCTCTCCTTTCCTCTCCTCGCCTCTCCTCGCCTCGCCTCGCCTCACCTCACCTCACCTCACCTCACCTCACCTCACCTCACCTCACCTCACCTCACCTCACCTTATCTTATCTTATCTTATCTTATCTTATCTTATCTTATCTTATCTTATCTTATCTTATCTTATCTTTCTTTACCTCGTCTCACCTCACCTCATCTTATCTTATCTCATCTTATTACCTT